>NC_061113.1:111910164-112140182 GCF_002878395.1 Capsicum annuum | reverse complement strand
ACAGCTAAATCTACTACTTTTGGCTGAATCTGAATCTACTATACGTGGTCGGGAACTTGAGCGTCCTAACCTATGATATGAAACATCATAACACAGGAAAGTATGTGTCAGTACATAGAAATGTATTGGTATTCTAAATGAGGTAAGGCTGAATACAAGGGTTCATATGCATGAACAGTAACTGACTGAATGATATAGAGTAACTGAATATGAGAGTACATGGATAATTGAAACTATTGGAAATACTGAGTATGTAATACTGTGCATATATGTATACTATAACTGGGTTTTTATGAAGCTAAGTACTGAGTTCTGATAACTGAGTAACTGATATCTGAAGTTACTAATAACTGATTTACTGATACTGATTGACTGTATCTGACAGTACTAATTCTATAATATTAAACTGAGTTCTAAACTGAAACTGAAACTAAAACTGTCGGAGGTAATCATCTAACTAATATGCCCCAGTCTGAGCTAATCGAGGTCCAACCTGTAACCCCAATTGAAAGGTTGTTAGCACCATGTTACATGTACTAACAACTGTTGTGGAGTTAGTTCTAACAAACGAGTAATCCCTAAGATCAGTCCTAAACTAGCGGGTAATCCCTGAGTATGTTTGTCCTATCTAATGTGTGACATCTCTCAACCTACATTGGCTACGTAGTTTTGGAACTTAGGAATTGGTTTTAGGGACACAGTCCTAGCTAACGGGTGAGACCCCATCCCTAGGCTCGCTCGATTCTAAATCCTACTCCCAACTTAAAGACATTAATCTAATCATACTGAATGGTACTGGACTGATACAGAGTTTATTGAGTTTTTGTATGTTCTATAACTGACTTAGTTCTATTGAGTTCTATAACTGAATGAGAGTAAAACTGATCGTGATATGACTGATACTATCCTATCACTGACACTGGCTCTAGGTAAATAGCTAAATTGTAGGGTATTAAATACCCCCAAGATTCGATAGCATAAAAAGTAAAGTAAAGTATCATCTTGAATAACATAACAATGTTCACTTGGTCAGAATTTATTCGTAGAGACATTTTATCAAACACTTGTAATGCATTAACTTGTACATGGATGGGGAATTCATGTTAGCATGCTATAATGGCATTATTTAATTCTCATGGACAATTTATCAAACACATAAGAAGCATCCTTGGTTTATTAAATCATAAACACTTAGGGTTAACATGGTTACATGTAACGATCTATCCCGAGACATCACATGGTGCTCAAGGCCACACTTGGCCTAAAGCTAAACCTTTAAGCCTGTCATTACTTTCAGAACTCTCTACAACATGAATCATCATAAAGTAGGGATGAATAATCATGACATGAAGATACTGATATACGAAGTAATACTGTCCTTTATAATCAAAATACTAACGTTCTGTACATACTAGTACTCTAGTCTAACAAAGCCTCTACAATATAAGACTGAATAGCCATTGGGACAGATCCCCAACTGGCTCATACTGAATGGAAAAATAAACAACCATCAATTAGCAAGACAAAAATCATAAACATAGGTCCTCAAACCATGAGGACTCACCAACTATAGGAATATAGATGAAGGTACTCATAGATCACTGTCGCGGCTAAGGCTTAGCACCTGAACCTATATGACGAGGAAATATAAAATACAAAAGAGTATGGGAGTTAGTACTTGGGAATGTAGTGAGTGTGTGGGGGTGGATGCATCATTTTAAAAAATATCATAAATGTATAAGAAAATTATACATGCTAACAATAACAACTCTCTTCACTTGAATTATCTAAAACATCATTTTTGGAAGTCATTAGTAATAACATATGCTTCATAAATCTTTGTAAATCATTTAACTCAACTTAAACTCTTTGACTCATGACTTAGAGTGACTCAGTAACTCATGGTACTTAGATCATTATGGATGTGGGAGTTTCTTATAACCGACATAACTACACCATGTGAGCCACATGGAGTCCAATGTTTTGACCTCCTAAGGAGAGAACCACACTTTGGCAGGGGTGTCGTACTTTTACTAAGGATTACAACCTCAATCTCATCATCACAATCTCATACTTGACCTTTATCCCACAACCATCAACATCAATCCTACGGTGACACGTAGTTTTGGTAAAATACCAAATTTCTCGCTCGGTGATAAATTCTCCTCCCAAACTCAGCTCAGAACGCATTAGGAAATCCTCCTTAATAAATATCAACTCATTGGTCTATCATGATGACCAAAACAACAGTATATCTCATCGGTAAATCATATACGACTGTGAATTCCTAACTCGACTCAAATTCAAACAATGTTTCTCAACATCAAGTACATTTTCTTATCAAATCATTTCAAATGACAAAGCTTCAAGGAATCATCATCAAACTCATTCTTGACTCTCAATTCAGATATCGATATATATATATTCAATAGTCAAATTTCTCATAGAAAAACACAAATCTTGACACTTATCATAAATCACTTAGAAATCATCAATATATAATGACAACATACATATCATGGAATAAATACTCAATTTAAGAAGCATGATGGTGAAATAACCAAAAATATCGAGATTATTCAACTCAAGTCTCATAAATCATACATAAAGAAATTTGGGTATAAACCCACTTGCAAAATCATGTAAATCAATAATAGAAAGTAAATCTTTAGGCACAAGAACGAAAGGAGTGCTCTTGTTGAAACCCCACAGACCTTAGATTTTCATTTGAAGATGTAGAAAATTATTTCGAACTCTTCTCACACTTTTAGGCCAAGATTATTGATGCCTTTGACTTGGGAAACTTAGTTCTTGAACAACTTGGAGAAATTCATGGAAGATTCTCTGAATTTCTTGGAAGAGGATTTGAATTTTGGATTTTGTATAAACTCTAATTTCTAGGAGATTCTTGGAAGATTGAAAGATAAAGGAGAAGGAAAATAAGTGTCTCTTCTTCACTTTGATATATATATAAGACCACATGGGGAGGAAATGACCAAAATGCCCTTTTTTGAAAATGCTGAAATTTGTTGATCGGGGCCTGTGACGGTCGATCTGACGGTCCGTCAACTCTCCTGACGGTCCACCAGATCGTCCATCACTCGAGTGACAAAACTGGAACGTTCTACCTCATTGTGATGGTCGAAGTGATGGTCTATCAGGAAACTGATGGTCCACAAAGTTATTCGTCACTCGAGGGCCAGAAATGAGACATTCTGTCTCGACCTGATGGACCCCTTGATTGTTCGTCAACTTTTTGACGGTCCACCAACTTGGCCTTCACACGATGGACTGAAAAAGCAGTCACTGGCCTGGCTTGACGGGGCACTTGACGGTCCACCAGGGACCTGACGATCCTCCAGGTCGACCGTCAAACCTGGGCGATCCGATACCGTTGAGTAAAACGTCCAAACTAACTCATCCGATGTCGGATTTTGATGAAATTGGTATCGATGGAAAGCTTTCAATGATCTAAATGAAAAAAAGTAGAAATTAGAGAAATAAAACATGGTTTAAATATCAATCACTTTGGAAGTCATACATATCCACTAAAAAGATGGATTTAGGCTTAAGAAATGATCGGGGTATTACAATATCTCCCCCTTGGACACATTCGTCATCGAATGATGCCAAATAGGCCAAGAACAAGAGAAAATAAGGATGTATAGCTGGGACTTACATATAAGGGCTCACTTTACTCTAAACTTTTGAGTACTTCACCAAATGCACGAATCATAGATGGAATAACCATATAGCTGAATGCATTAGATTAGGAGGAAACTCAATTAAGGGACTAGTACCTTCAGCTTGATTCGAACTCATGGAGAAAATATGAGGGTAACTAGCTTGCATGTCTGCTTCTACTTCCCAAGTGGTACCCTCTACTGATTGATTCTGCCACAGAACTTTAGCCAAGGGAACTTCCTTGTTCCTCAGTCTATGAACTTGATAATCTAGGATTTTAACTGGGATTTCATCATAAAAAAGGCTATCCTAAACATCACAACCTTTTGACGGATCAACAACAACAAAGTTTCCAATGTGCGTCTTGAGCATAGAAACATGAAACATAGGATGGACAGCTGAAAATTCTGTAGGAAACTCAACCTCATAAGCTGCTTTTCTAACACGATCCAAAACTCTATAAGGGCCAACATATCTGGGACTCAGCTTCCCTTTCTTTCCAAATCTTTTCAACCCTTTCATGGGTAAGATTTTCAAATACACCAAATCATCGACTTTAAACTCAAGAGCTCTTCTTATCACATCTACATACAACTTCTGACAACTCTGGCCTGTCTTTAACCTCTCCCGAATTAACGTAACTTTCTCTATAACCTTATATACAGCATCAAGTCCAATCACAACAACTTCACCCACTTCAAACCAACCTATGGGTGATCTACATCTTCTCCCATGCAAAGCTTCAAATAGAGCCATTCAAATGCTAGCATGAAAACTATTGTTGTAAGAAAATTCAATCAACGGTAAATGTTCATCCCAACTTCCTTTGAAATCAAGGACACAAGCCCTCAACATATCCTCCAAAGTCTGAATAGTCCTCTTAACCTGACCGTCTGTCTGCGGATGAAAAGAAGAGATAAGATGAACTTGGGTGCCAAGACCCTTCTGGAAGGCTCTCCAAAACTGAGAAGTAAACTGAGTACCTCTATCAGAGATGATAGACAACGAAACTCCATGCAACCTGACTAACTCTCAATATACAACTTAGCATAGTCCTCCGTGGTGAAAGATGTATGTACTGGCAGAAAATATGCTAACTTAGTCAACCTGTCTACAATGACCCAAATAGAATCATGATGACGACGAGAGAGAGGTAAACCGTTCACAAAATCTATGTTAACCACCTCCCACTTCCAAGTAAGAATGTTAAATTCTTGCATCACACCGCGGGGTCTCTGGTGCTCTATCTTTACCTGCTGGCAAGTTGCACACTTTTCTACGAACTTTGCTATATCCTTTTTCATACCATTCCACCAATAAATTTCCCACAAATCGCAGTACATCTTAGTAGTACTGGGATGAATAGAATACCGCACGCCATGCACATCAGTCATAATTCTCTACCTCAGATCATCAACATCAGGCACACACAATCTATTTGGAAATCTCAATACACCATCTCCCCCTTAGGAGAAAACCTCCAACTTTTGGTCTTTAACTGATTCTTTCAGTTCAACCAAACGAGAATCTGTATCCTGCTTCTTCTTCACTTCAGAAACTAGGGAAGATTCGGAACTACTTTAGACCCAAGCATTACCCACAGCTGAGTTAAGCAATATAACACCTAACCTAGCCAAATGATGCATTTCACGGGCTAAGTCCCTCTTATCTTCCTCGACATGTGCTACACTACCTATGGACGACCTGCTAAGAGCATCTGCCACTACATTAGCCTTGCTCGAGTGATATAACACACTCATATCATAATCCTTTAGTAATTCTAACCATTGCCTCTGCCAAAGATTCAACTCTCTCTGAGTGAACACATACTGTATACTCTTATGATCCGTAAAGACATCAACATGAACACCGTAAAATAGTGTCTCCAAATTTTCAAAGCAAAAATTACTGCAACTAACTCGAGGTCATGGGTCGGATAATTCTTTTCATGAGGTTTCAACTGTCGGGAGGCATAGGCTATAACTTTACCCTTCTACATCAACCCACAACCCAAACCAATTCTTGAAGCATCACAATATACCACAAAATCATCTACACTATTAGGCAGGGTCATCACAGGGGCTGAAGTGAGTCGATTCTTCAACTCCTAAAAACTCTTCTCGCAAGAATTTGACCACTGGAATTTAACCTTCTTTTGGGTCAACCGGGTCAAAGGAGCAGCAATGGAAGAGAAACCTTCAACAAAATGATGGTAGTAGCCAGCTAGACTTAAGAAACTCCTAATATCATAGGGGGAAAGAGGTCTAGGACAATTCTTTACAGCTTCTACTTTTTGAGGATCAACTCGAATACAATCAGAAGAAACAATATGACCCAAAAAAGCAACTAACCTTAGCCAGAATCCACACTTGCTAAATTTGGCGAACAACTGTTGATCCTTAAGGGTCTATAAGACAATTCAAAGATGATCTGCATGGTCATTCTCAATTCGAGAGTATACAAGAATATCATCTATGAACACAATAAAAAAAATATCCAGGTACTGTCTGAATACTCAATTCATGAGGTCCATAAAAGCTGCTGGGGCATTCGTTAGCCCGAAGGACATGACCAAGAATTCAAAATGACCATAACGAGTGTGGAAAGCCATATTTGGAATATCACACTCTCTGACTTTAAGTTGGTGATAACCGAATCTCAAATTTATTTTCGAGAAGTAGCTGGCACCTTGCAGCTGATCAAATAGGTCATTAATTCTAGGAAGAGGGTACTTATTCTTGACTGTGACCTTGTTAAGCTGACGATAGTCAATACACATGCGCAATGAACCATCTTTATTTTATACGAATAGCATGAGTGCACCCTAGGGAGACACACTAGGCCTTATAAAACCCTTATTAAGAAGATCTTTGAGTTGCTCTTTTAACTCCCTAAGTTCTGTGGGGGCCATACGATACAAAGAAATAGAAATAGGATGTGTATCAGGGAGAAGATTAATTCCTAGTTCTATCTCTCTATCATGAGGTACCTTTGGGAGATCTTTCGGGAAAACATTATGAAACTCATTGATAACACTAAGAAACTGAATAATTGGAGTCTCAGACTTAGTGTCCTTAACTCGAACTAAATGATAGATACAACCCTTGGATATCAATTTCCTAGTTTTCAGATAGGATATAAAATGACTTTTAGGAGATACAGAATTTTCAAACCACTCAAAGACTGGCTCATTAGGAAACTGAAAGTTGAATACCTGGGTACGACAATCTATAGACGCATAACAAGAGTGTAGCCAATCCATACCAAGAATAATATCAAAATCAACTATGTCTAGCTCAATTAAATCTGGAAACATGACTCTGTTAAGAATAATGATAGGACACTTCTTATATACTTGCTTAGAAACAACAGATTCACTTACTGGTGCAGAGACTAGAAAAGGCTCAAAAATCTTTTCAGTACTGATTTCAAAATTCACAGCCACCAATGGAGTCACATAAAAAATACTTGACCCAGGGTCCAGCAACACATACATATCAAAATGAAATACATGAAGTGTACCAGTAACAACATCTGGTGAATCCTCCTACTCTTGGTGAGGTGGTATAGCATAAAAGCAATTCTGGCGCTGACCACCTGCAGTTGTAGATGAGGCACCTTGAAGAGAAGTAGGACAAAATACAGGGGCTGGAGCACTAATAGCCTGACTCTAGAGATGAAAATTGCGGCTCCCTTGTCTAGCATAAGGGCAATCCCTGAACTTGTGGCCCAACTTACCGCAACCAAAACAACCCCTCTGACCGACTAAGCACTCATCGAGATGGTCTCTACCATATTTCAGACATGGGGGAGGACTAGTTCTGTTACTCACACTATTCTGGGACCTGGACATAGCTGGCCTATTACCCTACTCTGGCCTAATTCTAAATGTAGAAGTACTGGATGATGAAGGCACTGGCATAATAAAATAGCTATAGAATTGAGGGTGGATCCCTCCAGAAAATCTAGATTGACTATACCCCTGCTGCTCTGATCCAACTCTCTTATTCCCTCTCTTACTCTCTCTCTTCTTTACTTTGTCTACTTCAATCTTCTAAGCATGAATCATTAGTCTTGAAAGGTCCATGTCCCTATTAAGCATAGTGGATCTATACTATTTTACAATATAACTAGATACACCAGCTAAGAAATTACTCATAATAGCTCTAGAATCAGCCATCATACTAGGAGCATACTTAGATAACTGATAAAACTTATGGCAATACTCCTTAACTGTCATGGGGCCCTATCTCAAGTTCATAAATTTTTCTAATTTTGCTTCCCTCAGCTTCGAGGGAAAGAATCTATCTAAGAAGGCATCTTGGAATAATTGCCAAGTCACAGGAATATCATTCTCACCTATACTCTTTCTCCATATATCCACCAAATCATAAGCAATATCTTTCATTCGATAGGAAGCCAATTCAACACTCTCCTCCTTAGTTATGTGCATAATCTAAGTGATCTTTCTCACTTCATCTAAATACATTTATGGGTCTTCACCTACTTTTAAACCAAAGAACTCAGGTAGATTCATTCGCATAAAGTCACAAACCCAGGCTGCAGCGGAATTATTCCCTTATGGAGGTGGAACAGTAGCCTGGGTGTTGGCTTGACCATTGGCGGTGACCACCTAAGCTAGTGCTTGGAAAGCTACCATAAATTTAGCATGGGACACCGTCTCACCTAGAGGATCAATGGATTGAGGTCTTTCATTATTTCTGTGAGCTCTATGAGGAGGGATTTTCTATCATAAGAGAACACGAATTAACTATGGAGAGAAACAGTCATAGGCACAATAGACTCTTGAAATAAAGAAATAACTTTTCCAAAAACATCTTGTATCTTCTTGCTCATAGATATGGCACGCTACACACCGATGATCAAGACTCTACATAACACGACTTGTCAGACTCCCTAGGACTCCTTCAACCTTAGGCTCTGATACCAAGCTCGTAATGCCCCGAGAACCTATCCCGAGACATCACATGGAGCTCAAGGCCACACGTGGCCTCAAGCTAACCCTCTAAGCCTTTCATTACTTTCAGAACTCTCTACGACATGAATCATCATAAAGTAGGGAAGAATAATCATGACATAAACATACTAAGATACGAAGTAATACTGTCTTGTACAATCAAAATACTAATATTCTGTATATACTGATACTCTAGTCTGACAAAGACTTTACAACATAAGACTGAAGAGCCATTAGGACAAATCCCAAAAAGGCTCATATTGAACGAAAAAATAAACAACCATCAATTAGAAAGACAAAAATCATAAACATAGGTCCTCATACCATGAGGAATCACCAACTACAGGAATGTAGATGAAGGTACTCGTAGATCACTGTCGCGGCTGAGGCTGAGCACCTGAACCTATATCATAAGGAAATATTGAATACAAAAGAGTATGGGAGTCAGTACTTAGGAATGTACTAAGTGTGTAGGGGTGGATGCATCATTTTAAATAATATCATAAATGTATAAGAAAATCATGCATGCTAATAATAACAACTCTCTTTGCTTGAATTATCTAAATCATTATTTCCGGAAGTCATCAGTAATAATATATGCTTTATAAATCTCGTAAATCATTTAACTCAACTCAAACTCTTTGACTCATGACTTAGAGTGACTCGGCAACTCATGGTAATTTGATCATTATGGACGTGGGAGTTTCTTATAACTGACATAACTACACCATGTGAGCTGCATAGAGTCCAACGTTTTTCCCTCTTAAGGAGAGAATCCTATATTAGCAGGGGTGTCATACTCTTACCAGGGAGTACAACCTCAATCTCATCGTCAAAATCTCATACTCGGCCTTTGGCCCAAAACTATCAACTTCAATTCGACGGTGGCATGTAGTTCTAGGGAAATACCTAATTTCCTGCTCGGTGCTAAATACTTCTCCCAAATTCAGCTCAGAAAGCGTTAGGAAATCCACCTCAATCAATATAAACTTATGGGTCTATCATGATAACCAAAACAACAGTATATCTCATCGATAAATCATATACGACTGTGGATTCCTAACTTGACTCAAATTCAAACAACGTTTCTCAACATCAAGTACATTTGCTGATCAAATCATTTCAAATGCCAAAGGTTCAAGGAAGCATCATTAAACTCATTCTTGACTCTCAATTCAAATATCGATATATATATATTCAATAGTAAAATTTCTCATACAAAAATACAAATCTTGATACTTATCATAAATCACTTAGAAATCATCAATATATAATGACAATATACGTCTCATGAAATAAATACTCAATTTAAGAAGAATGATGGTGAAATAACCATAAATATCGAGCTTAATCAAATCAAGTCTCATAAATCATACATAATGAAATTTGGGTGTAAACCCACTTGCAAAATCATGTAAATCAAGAAATGAAAGTAAATCTTTAGGCACAAGAACGAAAGGAGTGTTCTTGTTGAAACCCCACGTACCTTGGATTTTTATTTAAAGATGTGGAAACTTGTTTTGAACTCTTTTCACACTTTTAGGCCAAGATTCTTGATGCCTTTGACTTGGTAAACTTAGTTCTTGAACAACTTGGAGAAATTCATGGAAGATTCTCTGAATTTCTTGGAAGATGATTTGGATTTTGGATCTTTTAGAAACCCTAGTTTCTAGGAGATTCTTGGAAGATAAAAGAGAATGAAAATGAGTGGCTCTTCTCCACTTTGATATATATATAATACCACATGGGGAGGAAATGACCAAAATGCCCTTTTTTTAGAATGCTAAATTTACTGATCGGGGCCTGTGACGGTCGATCTAATGGTCCTTCAAGTCTCCTGATGGTCCACCAGATAGTCTGTCACTCGAGTTCCAAAACTAGAAAGTTATTCCTCGTTGTGATGGTCCATCAGGAAACTGACGGTCCACCATGTCGTCCGTCACTCGAGGGCTAGAAATGAGATATTTTGTCTCGACCTGACAGACCCCTTGACGGTCCGTTAACTTTTTGACGGTCCACCAACTTGGTGTTCACACGATGGACTGAAAAATGAGTCACTTCCTTGGCTTGACAGGGCACTTGATGGTCCCCCAGGGACCTAACAGTCCACCAGGGACCTGACGGTCCACCAGGTCGACCGTCAAACCTGGGCAATCCGATACCGTTGAGTAAAACGGCCATAACTCACTTATCTGATGTCAAATTTTGATGAAATTGGTATCGATGGAAAGCTTATTCAATGATATTAGAGAAATACAACATGGTTTAAACATAAATCACTTTGGAAGTCATATATATCCACTCAAAAGATGGATTTATGCTTAAGGAACGATCAGGGTATTATATTACAACAATCAACTTGTAAATTAAAGAGTTTATCATGAATATCTCGTAATTCAACACATACTAGAATCAATTCTTGGAACTTGTAATCTAAATCATGGATTAAAACTCAAAAAACATCATGAGCATGAATTCAATCTAATTCAAACATGGAAATCATAAATCATAAATCTTGTATTTTGAAAAAGGATTCTTGGGCTCTATGGAAGGTAAGGATCCATGGATGAACATCTAACATACCTTTGAAGATTCTTTCTTAAAGGTTCATGGAAAAAATCCTTAGACTTATTCTTGATTTGTTGAACTAGGGTTTTGGCCTCTTTGAGAGAGAATGCTTTTTAATTTGGGGATGAATTGAATAATGGGTAGCTAAGGACATTTTTAGGGATTAAATCCCATATCTAGGCATAATAAAATCATGGTAAAGGACTATTTTAACCCCGGGTATCCTTTTAATTTTTCATGAAAATTTTCTGAACTGGGCACCTGGCGCGACATGCCACTGGAAAGTGGACAACTGGGAACTAGGCTGATGGCGCCATCACGGTGCCTCATTGGTTGTGAATTTTCCATTTGGTGCGATGCGCTTTGATTGCGGAGTCACACTGGAAAGTGACAATTAGGAAAAAGGCTAGTGGTGCGACACTATAGTATTGCGTTGTCTCACTGGAAAATGACAAATGCCATTTGGACTGCCTCCGCGATACACTACAGTACCATGTGGTACACTGTCTAACTGAAATGGCTCTAACACTTTGCCTGGGTGTCGGATTTGGATGAATTTGGTATTGATGAAAAACTTATTCAATTTCCCACAAAATAAAAAGTCAAAATCTTGAAAATTCCATTTGTATAAAAGTGTATTCATCTTTAAAGCAAGTCTTTGACATTTTTGGGATGAATTTAAGCTAGGTAAAAGTATGGGGTGTTACAGATATGCATTGAAAGGACACAATGGGGATGATTACAGTCTATGTGTACTCAATGGGTGTCATAAATTGGATGAGTAAAATAGAAAATATATCATATAAAACTCAAACTATGGGTACATCTTTTGCAATCACAAAATGTCCCAAATGATTTCCTACAATATCTCCTCTAATAATTCTAGTATATACATATTTAACAAATACTAATACAAGAAAAAAATAGATGTACGCATATATCAGCTACAAATAGGGGAAAGGAATACAAATAGATAGATATCACATCAAGAACATAAACACAACACAGAATAAGCTGAATATATATGGAATGCAATAAAGAATGATGATGATGATGATGCATGAAGTTATCACACAACCTCTGTATACACCCACCGAGTTGTAATCTCGAGGTAGTACTCATAAGGGGTTCGTAAACCCATATACAATCAATATCCAATACCTATATCCATTACTCCTCTCTGGAACATATATCGATAGAGGGTTTTTAAAAATGCCACATTTTCTATGAGAAAAGCCATTATTTCCAGTATTTCCGCGGTGGTATCAAGGTTTCATGAATTAATATGATATAAGGATGTAATGCTCACAACTAACCAAAATGAGAATATCCAATATCTAACCAATAATACCAACCATGCAAGTCTAATATCTACTCGAATCAATAATCCATCCATTATTTAATATATTTCATAAACCATCAAGTGGAACATGGAAGAAAATGTCATTAATATAATGTATATCCCAAAATCTTGCCTTTTCCCACATAAAAGAGTCTAATCAATCATACACATATCAATACTATAATAACAACATCATACAAGACACCTCACGGTCACACATAGCAAATAATATATCAAACCCATCATATACTATCCACCTATGCACTCGTGTACCAGAATAACAACATTATACACACGGTCACACATAGCAACTAATATCTCAAACCCATCATATATTATCCATATAGGCTCCCACATAAGTGTATAAATCACCTAATTATATTTTTAATGATCCAATCCCATACCCACTGCATGATTTTACATCATTACTAACTACTCAACTCAATCTGAAGAAAGTTAAGCCATAACCTAACTTAAATGCCAAAACAAGAACAAAAAAGCCTTTATCATCGAGCTTTCACCTCAAGCACGAACCCAAAATCAGCTAATACACATAAATATAGAATCTACGTGTAAAAAAATAGCCAACAATACCTACATGGACTACCTTTGAGTTGGGCTCAAAATGAACCCCCAAAATAGATTTTTGAAAATAAAGGGTAAAACTAGCATTTTGTCCAAAAATATAATTCTCAAGATTAAATGAACTCATAGGAGAAAACCTAAGTAAAAATGGGTTAAAATTGGGATTTTGAATCAAAAGATGTTTATTTAAGCCTTCTAGCCAAAATCCCCAAATTCAACCTTTAAATCAAGGTTATATACAAGATTTACAATGATAAATTGAATAAAAGTAGTTGAAATTGGAGTTTAGAGCTTACCTAAGTTCAAAAATAAAGAAAAATCCTAAATATCAAAGCTTCAAGTCTCAAAAATGGTAAATAAAACAAGAAAATATAAATACGTGCTAGGTGCCGATAAAGTGGACAAATGGTCTCTTTAGTGGTTACCACTTAAGCGGTCAAGTACTGCTTAATCGGTCCAATACAACTTTAGCGGTACCAGCTTATACTTTTAATTTGCTAAAGTGGGCAAGAGACGCTTTACCTACCACCGCCTAAGCAGATGAGGGCCGCTAAAATGCCCTTGCCCAGCTGGTAGTCGGGCTACTAAAGCAGCCAAGTGGTGCTTTAGTGCCTAGCACTAAGGCAGCCAAGTGACGCTTTAGCTTCCACTGTAAAAGCTTCCAAAATGGTACTTTAGCAGCGACACCAGTTGGGTGGTGCACCAACAAAACTTGGAAAATTTTCAAGTCTCTATGGCCCCTCAAGATTCATGCGGGATCCCAAGAATGAAAACAAACTATGTTATCATATAAATTTGATATTCCGAACTCAATGGCGATATCAATTTACAAAAATAATGTTTTCATAGAATTGATCCTCGAGACCTATTTCTACAATATTCTAAATAGAGGGTCGAAATGAGATACAAAAGTCATAAAACCACACCAACCATGTTACCAATCTAAAATCAACTTTTCAAATCTGATGGTGTTGTCCATATTCCACCTAATGAATAGATAAAAATATGTTGACCAAAGTCAACTAATAAGCCTTTTAGACCATCAAAAGTCACAATCTTGCATAAATCACACCAAAATGCATTAGAATTATTCTTATCATCCCCCACACCCTAAAAATACCATAATATAACACGGAGAGGCATAAAATGGTCAAATTACATAGAAATAAATAATTTACACAAATTATCAAAAATTAAGTCATTACATTTCTCCTCCTTGTGTGAACATACCCAGAGTAGAGCTTTTTCCAAAGGTCAAAATTCTAACACACACAGGTTCCACCTATTCCAACTTCTCTACCAGAGGAACCCATTACATATGTTGTTCAACCACCCCATGTTGATGTCACTAGTGCCAAAATCTATAATGTTATTCACATATTTGCATAGGCAACGATAACCCTAGTCAGCAATTAGGGAGTAGATCCTTCTAGTCCTTTAGGTGCCTCGGACAACTCTAGGATCTGTGAATATCGGAAGATAAATCATCCTAAGTTAACTAGTTTAATGCTTGATTAGGATCTAAAAAACTTTATTAATAAGATTCAGAAGAGCTTTTGGATGATGTATCTTTCTGACACTGTGAGGGTCAAATTTTACTCCTACCACCTTAAGGATATTGCGAGTTTATGGTATGATCAGTGGAAGAAGATCAGAGGTAAAAATATTGCCCTAGTAGAATAGGGTGTTTCTGTGGATGCATTCTTAGGGTGCTTATTTCCTCGAGAATCAAAAAAGGTTGACTTAAGATTTCATCATTCTATAGCAGATTCTATGAGAGTGAAGGAGTACAATCTTATTTTTCTCACTATGTTCTAGATATGTGGATGATATCATATATAGGATAAGCATATTTGTGTCAAGTAGGGCAAGAATATTTCTTCAAGACATAGAAATATCTAGACTCATAATTCATATAAAGTATATTGAGAAATATAAGTTGAAGTAAAGGGAGGAGTTTTATAGCAATAGGGACAAGTCAGCAAATTATAAGTACACTCAGCATAGGAACAAAAATAAAAACTAATCAAACTTTCAGAAAAGGTTGTCTACACCAACTCTATCATCAGTCAGCATACCATCACCTAGAACTAGGATGATCAGAAGGGAAGTGCGTCATGCTTTTGGTCACAAGTAAATATTGCAATAGGGTACCCATTTTACCATGTTTGCAACAAGTATGACAAGAATCATCCTAGTTAATATCTTTATGGTAGAGAGGTTTTCTGTAGATAAGGTCATATAGATCATACATAAAGGATTTCCCCTTTACTAGGAAGAAAAATAGGGGTAACAAAATTCACTCCACTACATCATCAGCTCTAGAAGGTCAAAATATGCATAAAGGCACCACTTTTATTCCTTTCCTTCTTGTAAGGATTAGGTTAGATCCCCAGATATTGTTATCGATACGTTAAAGGTTTGCCCTTATGATGTATATTCTTTGTTTGACACATGCTCTACTTTGTCATTTCTAACCACTTATGTAATTGTGAAGTTCAAAATCAGTCTATGATATCTCTTAAAACCCTTATTTATTTCTACTCCAATAAGAAAGTTAGTATAGCTAGAAGAATATATAGAAGTTGGATTATTTCAGTCCATTATAAAGACATACAGGTGGTCTAGTTGAGCTAGATACAATAGGCTTTAATGTTATCATAGGAATGGATTGGTTACACTTCTGCTATGCCTTGTTTGATTGTAGAAGTAGAGTCATAAATTTTAAAATTTTTCAATGAGCCTATCTTAGAGTGAAAGGGTAGTCCTTCTAAGCTAAAGTCTAATTTCATCACATACCTTAAGGCTAGAATGATAATATCAAAGATGTGTATCTACCATCTATTGCAAGTTAATCATTCAAACTCTGAGATCCATCACTTTGGTCATTCCTTATAGTCAATGAGTTTCCAGAAGTCTTCCCAAATAATCTTTCTAGAGTTTTTCCTGACAAGGAAATAGACTTTTGGATAGATATTCTTCCCAATACGCAACCTATAATGGCTCCATCTTAGTTAAAATAGGTGAAAAATTATTTAAAAGACCTTTTATGTAAAGGATTCATCAGATCTAGTGTTTCCCCCTGGGTTGTCTCAGCCCTCTTCATCAGTAAGAAACATGGTTCCCTCAGAATATGTATTAATAATCACCAGTTTAATAAGATCAAGATTAAGAATAAGTATCCCATTTCCAAAATTGATGAATTATTTGAAAATTTT
Source organism: Capsicum annuum (assembly GCF_002878395.1). NCBI lineage: Eukaryota > Viridiplantae > Streptophyta > Magnoliopsida > Solanales > Solanaceae > Capsicum > Capsicum annuum. Next base: position 112,123,807 of record NC_061113.1, on the reverse strand, counting down.
CATATTCTACTTGTTTTGCTAAGATTGATCTCAAGTTTGGGTACCATCAGTTGAAGGTTAGAGAGTGTGACATTTTAAAGATAGCCTTTCAGAGTTGATATGGTAAGTATGAGTTTCTTGTTGCGTTTTTTGGACTATCAAATTCTCCTATATATTTTATAGACCTAATGATCTGAGTGTCTATATTGTACCTTAACATGTCTATGACTATGATCATGGATGATAATTTGGTCTACTTTCGTAGTGAGGAGGCGCACGCTGATCACCTTAGAATTGCTCTCCATACCCTCAAGAGTAGAAGTTTTTTGCAAAGTTCTCAAAATGTGAATTCTAGTTGAGGTAGGTTTCTTTTATTAGGCATGTTGTATATGGTGAAGGGATTTGGGTTGAATCTTAAAATATTATGGCAATTAAAAGTTGGCCTAAACCTACCACCCCATCAGACATCAGGAGTTTCTTTGCATTAGTTGGTTACTATAGGAGAAATATAAAGGGATTTTTGTCTATTGCAACACATTTACTAGGTTGACTCAGAATATGGTAATGTTTTAATTATTCAAGGGTTGAAAAAGTAGTTTCCAAGGATTGTAAACTAAATTGACATTAGCTCTAGTGATAACCTTGCCATAGGGTACATCTAATTTTATGGTTTATTGTGATGCCTCTGGAGTTTTCCTTGGTTGTGTTTTGATGCAGAATCTTAAGTTTATTACTTGTGCTTCTAGGCAACTTATGATTTATGGGAAGAACTACAAGACTCATCATCTTAAGTTAGCAGAGATTATGTTTGATTTGAAAATTTGGTGTCATTACCTCTATGGTATCCATATTGATGTTTACACAGATCATAAGAGCTTAGTACATCTCAAACTATAAAAGTTGAATCTTCAGTAGAGAAGATTTCTTGAGCTTCTTAAGAATTATGTGATTAGTGTGTTGTTGTTGTTGTTAAAGCTCTTAGCAATATATCCATAGGAAATATTGCTCATGTAGAGGAAAGTAAGAAAGTTCTTATCAAGGATGTTCATAGACTGACCTGTTTATGAGTCCATCTCAGATATACTAACAATGATAGTGTGATGTACAGAAACATTTTGAGTCCTTATTAGTTTTTGAAGTAAAAGAGAATTAACATAATGATCCCATATTGCTCTGGTAAAAAAATGCCAACAAGCAAAATGTTGAGGTATTTTTTCAAAGGGATAAGGTATACTTTCGTATCAAGGTAGATTATGTGTTCTAGATATTGATGGGCGAGAGAGTGAATTTGTAAAAGTAGGTCATAGTTCTAGATACTCTATTTATCCAAGTTCCACCAAGATGTACCGTAATTTAAGAGAAGCCTTTTGGTTGAGTGGTATGAAGAAGGAAATCTCTAATTGTATAGCTAAGTATCCAAACTATTACCAAGTTAAGGTTGAGAAATTGAGACCTAGTGGTAAGGCTCTAGATAATAGAATTCCCACATGGAAATGGGAGATGAGAAAAGGATTCATAATATTCCTACCTTATATGTGTCATCAGCATAACTCAATTTGGGTGATTGTAAATAGAATGAATAAGTCAGCTCACTTCGTGCCTAGTAAGACTATAGATTTGGAAGAGTACTATGCTAGATTGTACATTTTGGAGTTAGTCAGAATTCATGGAGTTCTCTTGTCTATCATTTTTAACAGGGGCTCTCAGTTCACTACTCATTTTTATAAAAAGTTTCAGATGATTTTAGGCATCTATGTAGACCTCAACACAGATTTTCATCTGTAGGTCGAGCACATTATTTAAACTCTCAAAGATATGTTGAGGACCTATACAATAAACTTCAAAGGTAATTAGGATGGGCATCAACCTCTCATTGAATTAGCTTATAGTAAAAGCTATTATTACATCATTAAGATGCCTCTCTATGAGACACTTTATGGGAAGAGATGTAGGTATCATATTAGTAAGTTAAAGATGGGGTAGGGCTGCATGTATAGGATATCAAGCCATGGTAAATGCTATGTTGATTAGAAAGAGGTTGCAGACTTGCAAAGTCAGTAGAAATCTTATTCCAATATGATGTAAAGATACTTAGAGTTTGATCTTGATGATTGGGTTTCTTAAAAGTCTCACCTATGAAGAGGGTCACACAATTATGTACGAAGGGTAAAATTAGTCAGGGATATATTGGACAATACTAAATTTTGAGCAAGATTAGGAAGATATCTTGTAAGTTAGAGTTGTATATAGAGTTTCCAGTCATTCATCTTGTGTTTCAGATCTTTATTCTACAGAAGTGTTAGTTCTTCATCACTCCTAGTTCCACTTCTTTATAAACCCCTAATTTAAGCAATTCTAATAAATTAATTATATTTTAAATTTTATTTAGATAGGAATCTAGGCAATACCTGGGGTGGCTATTAATACAACCTCTCATATGAAGAGGTACCGGTTGAAATACTTGATTGATAGATTCTTAATTTGAGAACCAAAGAGATACTATATGTCAAGATTTTATAGAGAAATCAGTTAGTTAAGAAATAAAAGTCAGAGGTGGAAGAAGATATGAATGCCAAGTACCCATATCTATTCATTCCTATTGATAAAAACACTCAAGATAATAGTCTTCTTCCTATAGCTACTCATAGAGACTTCAAGTCATGATCTATCACCTTGTAGTTCTATGAGTACGTTAATTCCATAGATGTTTTAGTTGAGTTCCAAACTCTTAGTATGAATCACTATCAATGTTAGTAGGTAAGTTTCAAAAATCAGACAAATAGTAAGAGTAGCTCCATTCTTATTCAGTGCAGCTTTAGTCTTCATTTGAGGATGAAGGATCCAAAAGGGGAGTAGTATACCTCAAATTTTAAGCCAAAAAATATTCAGCACTTGGCATAGAAAAACCAATCTAAAAAATGAATTCCTAGTTCCTTGAGAATTTTTTCACGAGCTGTGAACCTAGTCCATGATCCATGGAACCTATTTCAACTGTCTTGTAAACTATGATGTCGTCTAAAACCCATCAAACCAAATCACAAGTCATGAATTACCTCATGGAAATAGTTCCTAGTTTTTCTAAATTCCCTAGATTCCACCGTTGGTAGCACGATCCATGAATGGAACTAGATTGATGAATCAAATTCTTAAACCTTATCTGAGATTTGACAAATTGCCTTAAAAACATAACTTATAGAACAAAGCATAGAACTAGTCAACAAATCTTGAAGTGATCCATGAACTATGATCTAAAATATTTACAAAATTTATTTAGGAAACTATCATTCATAGAACTCAATAGGTAATTTGGAAATAGTTATTCCGAATAGAACTTTGTAAAGTCAATACACAATTATTCCCGGTAGAACTGATATATGAGGAGGGAACTTTTGATGAGGAAGATGGTACTGTAATTGGAGAAGATGTTTAGAGTGTCAAGAAACTTGATGAAATCATGACTATTTCCTTGCAAGCCTTCACAGGTGCACATGATTATCAAATTACTATGGTCAATGGGTATCATGAGAAAAGATTGTAATAACTCATACTCTTCTAAGCTAAAAATTGGACCTTCATTCCTATGAGTGTAAAATGTGGTCCTATGATTCATACTTAAATCCATATTTAATGATCATTAACCTAGTGGTAAGAAATATTATTAGATGGGAAAGATCTTCATTAGTGTCACTTAAAGGGAAGTGAGCTAAGAGCCTTTGATTCAGCCAATCTTTGACGTTCGATTTCACAAGGGTCATCTTTGAATGAGTATAACTTTATATATATATATATATATATATGGAATTTGGCAGATTAAGACCCACCAAATTGTAGATAATCAAATTAGCTTTCCAACGATACCAATTTTTCCTTGATTCGATACCTGAGTAAAAAAGTTATGGCATTTTTCGTGAAAGGCAGTAAGGGGTCGTGATAGCCCCACACCGCAATAGCTATTCAACCCGACTGAGGGTCGCATCATGAGGACTGCTTAACCCAACTAGGGGTTGAGCCGCAGGGGCTATTCCCCCATAGTTTTAGCTTTTTAAGGGTCAAGGTTTGCTTTGTTCCTTTCCCCTGAACCCCAAACATCCAAAGAACGAATTATAACACCCAAAAGGGAATTATTTTCCCATCTTCCTCAAATTAACTCACGTAAAACCCCTCACCATTCCCAAGAACAAATTCAAGTTTCTTTCTCTATAAATCAAGGTTCTAAGCTACTAATTTTAAGTAATCTTGAAGAAATCATCTATTAAGGTATGTTAGATTTTCATCCATGGGTTGTTTTCACCCATGGAATCTAAGAACCCAATTTCAAGTTTAAAAGTATGATCTTTACATATTTTTATGAATTATGTCCATGGACTTTCATGAATTTTGAATTTTATATCATGTTTACACAAAATTGTTGTTGTCATTAAACCATACACGTTTGAATGGTGTTTTTCGCTGATTTAAGCCTTAATTGGTTATTTAGTATCAAGAAGATCATGCTACTACTTTATGTTTAAGACTATTCCCAAGCTTAAGCTATGCATTGTAAGTTTTTGATGAAATGCCTCAAAGAATGAGTTTTGATTACTGACTATATGTCATGTCCTCAAAGTTTTAGTATGATCATGTTGTTATTTCTATCGAGTCCTGGGGGTTATGAATACCTAAAATTTAGCATTTTACTTAGTCTTAGTATTTTCATAATGGTTTAGAAATGAATAACCATTATCATTTCAGTCAGTTATAATGTTATTTAGGTTGAGATCATTGCATTAATTCGAGTCAGTTCCTTTTTTAGTTAAACATAGTTTAGTCTCGTAATCAGTGTTAGTTTAGTTGGGAGTATGATTCAGCACTGAAATAACCCGAGGATGGTGGCATTCCTGTTAGTATAGGGTTTGACCCTTAGTGGCGATCCCTGAGTTATTGAATTAAATAGCCAACATAAGTTTGAGATGTCTTCCTGCTAGTTTAGGGTTAACATATATCACGAATATTCCTAATAGTTTAGGGTTGAGAATATGTCTTCCAGCTAGTTTAGGGTGGAAATAACCATTGTTAGTACCCGTGACATGGTACTAGCACCCTTCCAACTAGGGTCATAGGTTGGACCCCGATCAGCTCAAATTTAAGGCATGTCGGTTAGATGACACCTCCCACAGTTTCAGTTTTAGTACTCAGTTCAGAATTTAGTTCATTCTTTCTTGACCATAGCATATAGTATATCAATTATTCAGTTATCAAATTTTAGTATTTTAGTTTACAAACTATTTCAGAACTTGTTTTATGCTTGGTCATCCATTCTCAGTCTTTACAATTTTCATACATTATTATTCAGTAGCTCATGCTATACACTTTGTTAGTTATTACACATGCACATGAAACCATGTATATTATCCTAACCTTATTTAATTGGTGATACGCATACCATAATTCAATCTTAGAGATCACCGAAGCACTATGAAGATGGTTAAAAAGAACATCAATATGAGAAATAATATACTTGTTCTTAATCATCACTTTGTTCAGCTACCTAATATCAATATACATATGCATAAAGCCATCTTTCTTCTTCAATAACATGACAGACGTATCCCAAAGAGACATACTAGGTTTAGTAAACTCCTTATTAAATAAATCTTGCAACTTTTCTTTTATCTCTCTCAACTCAATAGGGTCCATCCTCTAGGAAGGAATAGATATGGTCTTGGTGCACGTCTCCATACTAGTATAAACTAAATATCATGATCTAGTGGTATACATGATAAATACATATGAAACACATCCATGAACACATAAACAACCTGAGTAGAATCCATAGAAGGTGGTGAGAAAACACTAGTATCAGGAACATAAGAAAAATAAGACAAACACCCTCTCTGTATCATGCAATAAGCACATATAAAGGATAAACACCCTCCAAACTCAAATTAAGTGTGCCATTCCAATCTAACCTTGGGATATCTGACCTAGCTAAGGTCACAATCTTGGCATAACAATCTAACATAGCATGATAAAAAACTAACCAATCCATAGCTAAGATACCATCAAAATTAACCATATCTAGGATAATTATGTCTACCTTAAGTGTCACATCCCACAAAAATTATTACATAAAGTCAGTACAACAAATCCACCACTAAAGAATCTCCCACAGAGGTAGAAACATGAATAATCACAATAAGATGACATGAAACATCAAATACAACAGCAAAATGGGTAGACATATAAGAGAATGTAGATTTAGGTCAAATAATATGAAAGTAGATTTGTAGCAAACTAGGATGGTACCTATAATAACTACATCAGAATCCTGTGCCTTAGGTCTCATTGGTATAGAATAACACTGACCATGTTTGCTACCAGACTGAGCAACCCTTTGACCACTTCTATGAACACCCCTACATCTACCTCTCACAATATTAGCACTACTCCTATCACTTTGTGAACCACCTCTTACTGCAAAACTTAGAGTAGGACAAAGTTGAAGTTATGAACTCTACTGAGTGGATCCTTACATACATAGAGGGAAATGTTTAGACATATGGAAGAACTCATCATATATAAAATATCCTCTACAATCCAACCCAATTTAAGAAGGTGTAGATGAACCAGAATAACCCTTTAGCCTGAAGAACTAACCTTAGAACATCCCTTGCATGACCTGATATCTAGATACCAGCATCTATGGAACTTGAAGATCTACCACTGATCCATGTAATGCAGCCTAAACCAGCCTGTTATTATAGCCACATGAACCTTTACTTGAGAAATCTCTACCTCAGAGGGCATGTCCACTAAACTCACTATGATGGCTCACCTTATTGGTGCCTCTCTGAGTAGATGAAATAATAAACTCGATTATCTTGGCATGCTCAATAACACTTTGAAAAAAAGCCTAAAAAACTACTATCTGAGTTGTAGCCAATTAGTTAATAACATACAACCCCTTCACAAACTTTTGAATTCTCTCAGACTTGAAGAAGATACTAGAGAATGAATATATACGTAAAGAGTGAAGATTAGTATCATACTCAACACCAAACCTTATTGCATCCTAGTACACAAGCAAGGGTATGTGGTCCCAACTAGTAAAATGGCTATTAAAAGCCAAGTATCAATCCCACCGGGAATTATGCTCTACAACAATCTATTCTCGTATTACTATGAAGATTAACCAAGTGCAATAGTAGCCTATAATGTTTGAAAGTGGATAATTTAAAGTAATTGTAAATAATTTGATACTTTAAAATATTGGATAATAATATAGAGAAACTCAAGGTTAAGGCACTACAAACAATCTTACTTAGCTATATAATCTCATTGGTTCAGTTAATTATCTTAGTTTTTCATCCACAAGATTGATAACATGACTATAGTCTTTCGATCCTCTTATTATCTATCTAACTTAACCCCCAACTACATCATTGAGTGGGAACATGAGTACTAAGTCAAATGCATTTATATTTCATCCTGTGTATGAAAAAAATAGGGAAAATTAGGTATATTACTATCCTAAATGTAAATCTTAACTTCAATCCCTTGAATTATTAAGATCCTACTTCATACATCCTATATTCTAATCTATCATTTTTTTTGGGCTTATAATAGAAATATATGTTTACTCTAAGTGTCACAAATTCGTATAATATTAAATATAAGGATATATGTACAACAAATAATGATAAATAATATAAACCAACTCACATATAAGCTTAAATAAACATGTTCTTAGCCTCAACCCTAGATGAGGGTGTTTAGCCCCTCATGGTCTTACAATGAATCGCAGTTAAGAATTTCATGTCTATAAATAAAAATTAAAATAAATAAAAGATTAATTACCCTAATTGAAAACTCCTAAAGTGTATTTCAAGACCTAAAATCCGTTCAAGGTGTTTACAAAAAATCCCATGTGTCCTATTTCTAATATGACAAAAGTTGTCCATTTTGGTGCCTTGGTGTGCCATGCTAGTGTTACTAGCATTTAGGGTGTGGAACACCCTTAATGTGGATGAAAAATTTTTTGGGGCATATTTATTTGTTTCTAATAGTGTGGCATACCCTTATCTCATTGGTCCAAGGGTGTGACATGACATGCGCTTAGAAGCATATAATTTTGTCATCGATTTCTCTTTTCTTTTGCCTTTACATTCCTTACTTCTTGGGGGTAATTTATAAGACCCTGCAAAGTTCCCTCATAATCCGAGTCTTAGAGCGTGTCAAGTGAAGTGTAATTTGGGTCCTAAAAGATTGAGAAGAGACTTCTCAAGTGATTGGTGTTTAAAATATATAGAATTTTCTTAATTTTTACTTTTTATCATGTATATAATTGAATTATCTTTCCAACAATACCAATTTCATCCAAATACGGTATCAGGGTAAGAAGTTATGGCCATTTTACTGAGAGTTGTCGGAACCTCCCAAATGCGATGGACTGTCGAGTTTCCGACGAACCGTCGCAACCAAGGAAGCAACTCTCTTTTCTGGATCAAGTGCGATGGCCAGGATGATAGACCGTCAAGGCTGCGATGAACCGTCGCTGAGACCATCGCCACTAGGGCAGTGTGGCCTCATCCTGGCCAACGTGTGAGGCCCAGGTGCTCAGTCCCAGTCTCATCAGTGATTCTCGAGTACCTTTGTCTATATTTCTACAGTGGTTAGTCCTTATAATTCGAGGGTCTATCTTTAGATATTTCAGTATTTGAGTGGTTATGTTATTACTTTCAGTCCAATTTGAGTCATTTGGGGACCTATCCCAATGGTTCTCTAGTTCATGAAGTAGTAAAGGCTTTCTCAGACTAGTTATTAGATTGTGGTTGTGTCGATATTTCCAGTATTATGGTCATTTGGACTGAGTATTATCTTTGTATTTTTTTAATTTAATATGATAGTGCCAGTGTTTTGATATTTGTTCTTAAAATGAGTCATTATATGTGGTGACAGGCTCAAAGGGTTAGCTTGGGATACTTGTATCCTTAAGCACTATGTGACATCTTGGGAGGTAATTTTGGGTCGCTTCAAGCTTGGTATTAGAGCCAGTTTTTAAAGGAGTCGTAGGGAGTCTGACAAGCCGCATTGAGTAGAGTCTTGATCATCGGTGTGTAGCGTGTCACATCTTTGAGCAAGAGGCTACATGATGTTTTAGGAAAAAGTTATTTCTTTTATTTAGATTCCAACGTGCCTGTAATTGTCCTTCTCATCTAATAATTTGTGGTCTCCTATATCAGAAAATGCCTCTCCAAAGAGAGAATGCCCACGGAAATGATGATGACAAACCCCCACCTATTGATCCTTTGAATGAGATTGTGTCTCATGTTAAGTTTCGGGCGGCCTTTCAGGCGTTAGCCTAAGCAGTCACCGCTAATGTTCGGGGCAATAACCAGGCCGCTGGTGTAAATCATCAGGGAGGTGATGTGCTGCTTCTAGGATCCGTGATTTCATGCTGATGAATTCACCAGAGTTTTATGGGTCCAGGGAAGGTGAGGACCATAGTTATACCTTGAGAAAGTGAGAAAGATCACACAAGTGATGCATGTTTCTGAGAAAGAAAGTATTGAATTAGCATTTTACAGGTTGAAAGACATAGCTTATGACTGTGTTGTATTGTGGTGGAAGGGTAGAGGTAAGGATGCTACTTCTATGACTTGGCAGGTGTTCCAAGATGCATTCTTGGACAAGTTCTTTCCGCTTGAGATGAGGGAAGAAAATATTGAGAAGTTTATGAACTTGAGGTAGAGCTCCATAGCTGTTAAATAGTACTTCTTGAAGTTCAACCAGTTGGCCAAGTATGCTCCTGATTTGATTTCTGACACCCGAGCTAATATGAGTAAGTTCTTGATACGTGTTTCTAGTTTGGTGCTGAAAGAGTGTAGGAGTGTGATACTGCATAAGTATATAGATCAGTCTAGGCTGATAATGCATGTACAGTATATAGAGGTGAATAAGATTAGAGAGAGAGAGAGAGTAAGGGGTAACAAGAGGGTTAGATCTGAGCAACATGAGTATAGTCAGCCTAGGTCCATTGAGGAAACCGCCTTTAATTTCAGAGACAACTATCTATTCCAGCTCCTTCATCATCTAGTGCTCCCATACGTAGAGGCAGGTAGGAAGAAAAGAGCATTTCTTTTATGTCTAAGTCACAGAATAGTGTAAGTAACAGGCCTCGTTATCCTCCTTATGCTAAGTATGGTAGGGATCATCTCGGTGAGTGTTTCACAAATTTGATGGGTTGTTTTGGTTAGGGAAAGCAGGGCCATAGACTTAGATATTATCGGCATGCTAGGCAGGGGAACAGAGATGCCCAATCTCAGGTACAGAATACTAGTGCACCAGCTCCTGTACCCCATCCCGCCCTTGCTCAGTGTGCTTCATCTATCACTGCTAGCAGTCAGCACCAAAAGAGGTTCTATGCCTTACCATCCCATCATGAGCAGGAATACTCTCCCGATATTGTTACTAGTATGCTCCATGTCTTTTGTCTTGATGTTTATGTGTTGTTGGACCCCGAGTCAAGTTTCTCTATGTGACTCCACTTCTAACTATGAAATTCAAAATGAGTCCCGAAAAGATTCCTAAGCCTTTCCTAGTTTCTACACCTGTTGGGGAGTTAGTTGTTGTTAAATAAGTGTATAGAGATTTCCATGTTACTGTTCTTCATAGAGTCATACTTGCTTATTTGATAGAGTTATACATGGTGGATTTTGACCTTATTCTGGGTATGGATTGGCTTCGTTCTTGTTATGCATCTATAGACTGTCGTACCCGCCTGATGAACCAATTTTGAATAGTCTGGGAGTTTGGTAGCAAAAATCTAATATCCAAGGGTTGCATCTATCACATAGTTAGTGTTAAAGACACTAAGTCCAAGGCTCCAAACATTCAATCAGTTGATATTGTTAATGAGTTTCCAAATGTTTTTTTGGAAGATCTCCTAGGGATACCTCCTAATTGAGAGATAGAGTTCGGGATTGACCTTCTTCTTGACACTCATCCTATTTATATTCCGCCATACTATATGGCATCTGCTGAGCTTAAGGAGTTAAAAGAGAATCTCAAATATCTTTTAGACAAAAGTTTCATATGTCCGATTATTTTTCCTTGGGGTGCATCTGTTTTATTCGTGCAAAAGAAAGATGGTTCCTTGCATATGTACATTGACTATCATTAGCTTAACAAGGTATCAGTCAAAAATAAGTATTCTCTTCCAAGAATTGATGACTTCTTTGATCAGTTGCAAGGTGCAAGTTATTTCTCCAAGATAGACCTTAGATCCGGCTATCACCAGCTTAAAGTCAGGGAATGTGATATTCCAAAGATAGCCTTCCAAACCCGGTATGGTCACTTTCAGTTTCTATTCTTGTCTTATGGGCTAATCAATGCCCCAGCAGCTTTTATAGACCTCATGAATCGAGTGTTCAAGCAATATCTTAAATTGTTCTTCATAGTGTTCATAGATGACATCCTTGTCAACTCCTGCAGTGAGCATGATCATGCAGATTACCTTGGAATTATCTTGCAAACTCTTAGAGGTCACCAGTTGTTCACCAAATTCAATAAGTGTGAAATTTTGGCTAAAGTATATTGCCTTTCTGGGTCATATTATTTCAGCCGAAGGTATTAGAGTTGATCCCTAAAAGACAGAAGCTGTAAGAAATTGACCTAGACCTATCTCTCTATTTGATATTAGAAGTTTCTTAGGTCTGGCAGGATACTACCTCTGTTTTGTTGAAGGTTACTCCTCTATTGTGCCTCTCATGACCCGATTGACCCAAAATAAAGTTAAGTTCCAATGGTCAGATTCCTGCGAGAAGAGTTTTCAGGTGATGAAGACTCGACTTACTTCAGCCCCTGTGTTGACTTTACCTGATGATACAGATGTTTTGTGTTGTATTATGATGCCTCTATAATTGTTTTGGGTTGTGTGTTGATGCAAAGAGGTAAGGTTATAGCCTATACCTATAGACAGTTGAAGCCACATGAAAAGAATTACCCAACCCATGATCTTAAGTTAGCTGTTCTGGTCTTTGCTTTGAAAATCTGGAGACACTATTTGTATGGTGTTCATGTTTATGTGTTTACTGATCATAAGAGCCTACAGTATGTGGTTACTCAGAGGGAGTTGAATCTTAGGTAGAGAAGGTGGTTAGAGTTGTTAAAAAACTATGATATGAGTGTGTTGTATCACCTGGACAAGGCCAATGTACTGGCAGATGCCCTTAGCAGATTGTCTATGGGTAGTGTTGCTCATGTAGAGGAAGGTAAGAAAGAGTTATTTCATGATGTGCATTGTCTAGATAGATTGGGTGTTAGGTTTCTTGATTCATCTGAGGGAAGTACTTTGGTGCAAAGTAGTTCTGAATCCACTTTAGTTTCGGAAGTAAAAGAGAAGCAGGATATAGATCCTAGTTTGGTCAGACTGAAGGAGGCAATTAAGGACCAAAACATAGAGGTTTTCTCCCAAGGGTGAGATGGCGTGTTGAGATTGTAGGGTAGATTATGTGTTCCGTGTGTTGATGATCTGAGGCATAGAATTATGGTTGAAGTGCATAGCGCACGGTATTCTATTCATCCCAGCACTACCAAGATGTACCGTGACTTGCGGGAAATCAATTGGTGGAATGGTATGAAAAAGGATATAGCTGAGTTTGTAGCAAAGTGTGCAACATACCAATAGGTTAAGGTAGAGCACCAAAGACCTGGTAGTGTAATGCTGAGTTTGGTATACCCACTTGGAAGTGGGAGGTGGTGAATATGGACTTTGTGATCAGGTTACCCCTTTCGCGTCGTCATCATGATTCTATTTGTGTTGTTGTAGACAAGATGACTAAGTCCGCACACTTCTTTCCCATGCATACATCCTATACAACAGAGGATTATGCTAGATTGTATATCCAGGAGTTAGTCAGGCTGCACGGAGTTCCCTCGTCTATCATTTCGGATAGGGGTAATCAATTTACTTCTCAGTTTTAGAGGGCGTTTCAGCAGGATCTTGGTACCCAAGTTCTTTTGAGTTTCGCTTTTCATCCGTAGATAGATGGTCAGGCTGAGAGGACCATTCAGAACCTAGAAGACATGTTGAGAGCATGTGCTCTTGATTTCAAAGAAAGTTGGGATGAGCATTTGCCATTGATAAAGCTCACCTATAATAATAGTTACCATGCTAGCATCGGGATGGCACAATTTGAGGCCTTGTATGGTAGAAGATGTAGATCACCTATAGGTTGGTTTGAAGTGGGTGAAGCTGCTGTGATTGGTCCTGATGTAGTATTTGAAGCTATGGAGAAATTTAAGTTGACTAGAGAGAGGTTAAAGATAGCTCAGAGTCGTCAGAAGTCATATGCCGATGTGAGGAGAAGAGATCTTAATTTTGAAGTGGGTGATTTGGTGTACTTGAAGATCTCACCCATGAAAGGGGTGAAGAGGTTTGGTAAAAAAGGAAAGCTTAGTCCCTGTTATGTTGGCCCGTATAGAGTTTTGAGCCGTGTTGGAAAAGTATCTATTGAGATTGAGTTGCCTATGGAGCTGCCAGCCGTTCATCCTATTTTTTATGTCTCCATGCTTAAAAAGCATATTGGTGATTCTATTGTAGTAGATCCCTCAGAGAATGATGATATTCAGAATAGTATTTCATTCAATGAGATTTCTATTGAGATCCTAGATTTTCTAATCTGTAGACTAAGGAACAAAGAGGTTCCCTTGATCAGAGTTTTGTGGCGGAACCAATCAGTTCTAGGCTCTACTTGGGAGGTAGAAGTAGACATGCGAGCCAAGTACCCGCACCTTTTTTCTATGATTTCAGATCAATCTGAAGGTATTAATTTTCCTTAATTCATCCCTTCTAATCTAAAGTTCAGCTATATATCTATTCTTGCATGAGTTCTTGTAGTTTCTGAGGTATTCAAGAGTTTAGAGAGATTTTGAACCATTTAGCAAATTACTTCAGCTATGTGTACTCTATTTTCCTGTGTTCCTAGTCTAACTAGAGACATTCAAGGATGAATATTTCCAAGGGGGAGATATTTTAAGACCCTACAAAGTTATCTCGTAGTCCGAGCCTTAGAGCGTGTCAAGTGAAGTGTAATTCTAGCCCTAAAATATTGAGAAGAGACTTCCCAAGTTATTAGTGTTTAAACCATATAGAATTTTATTAACTTTGACTTTTTATCATGTAGATAATTGAATTAGATTTACAACGATACCAATTTAGTCAAAAATCCGGCATCGAGGTGAGAAGTTATGGCAGTATTACTGAGAGTTGTTAGAACCGCCCAGGTGTGACGGACGATCCGACGAACCGTTGAGTCTGCGACGGACCATCAAGTCTGTGATGGACCATCGAATTTGCGATGGACCGCCAATCGACCCATCACAACCAAGGAAGTAACTCCTTTTTTTGGCCCAAGTGTGACGGCCAGGATGAGGGACCATCAAGGTGCGACGGACCGTCGCTGAGACCATCACTATTGGGGCAGTGTGGCCTCATCTTGGCCAATGTGCGACGGACTATCCGATGGACCGTTGAGTTTGTGATGGACCATTGAGTTTGCAACAGACCGTCGCTGAGACCATTGTGTTGAGGTAGTGTGTTGTTTTTTTACCGACGTGTGACAGACGATCTGACAGACCATCAGGCTAGCGACGAACCATCGCTCTGACCATTGCAGCCATCGTTCAATATTTTTAACTAATTTTTGAAAGGGTTTTTCGATCTTTTCCACTCTTTTATCAACTAGATATATTCCAAGCGAAGTAAATGACTTCATTCATCATCCAAAACACAAGAGAGCTAGGGTTTCTCCCTCAAGATCAAATCTAAAATCCTTCTCCAAAAAATCTAAAAACTCACCATAGATTCTAAAAATTTAGTTGAGATTTAAGTTCCCCAAGTTCAAGGGTTGCAAGAACCCTCTCTCAAGAGTAAGTTGAAGGGTTTGAAGCAAACTTGTTCATCCAATTTCATAATCTAAGGTATGTGGGGTTTTGAATAAGGGTAATCCTTTCACCCTTGTGCCCAAAGGCTTATTTAAACTATAATTTTCTGCAATCTATGAGATTTTCACCCATTGTTATTGATTGCAATATCTTGATGTTTCCCATGAATTGAAAGTCAAATATCATGATTTTGCATGTTTTCGTAAGAAATTGAAGCTGGGTTTAAACCATATGTTGTTACTCCTTGAGAATTTAAGAGTTTCAATGTTCTAGAAATTAAAGTATATGAGTATGTTGATATTTTGAGACAAATTGCTGTTACTTCCAGATTTCTACATGAATTATGAATCTATATGCTATCTATTATGCATTATGATGAGTTTTAACTGGAGATTGAATTATGGGTCATTAAGCCCTACTTGAAACTTGCAATTTTATGAACTATTGTGCTATAAGCACCCATGATTTTAGTATTTTGAAATTATTGTGAAATGTTTTGACCTAATGGTAATAGAGTTATGAAATCCACTCTACCACATGAGATTACAGATTTGATTGTTGGGTTCTTATGAACCATGAGATATTTTGAAGTGGATTTCCATGAGATGAGCGAGATAAACTAAAGGGAGTAGTATTTAGCACCAAGTTAGGTAAGTTACCACGGTTTCTTACCCCAAAACTACGTGCCACCATAGGTTTGAGATATTGGGCCTGAGGCTGAGATGATAGGGCCTGAGGCCTAGATAAGTGATCACTGAGTTGAGGTTATACTCCTTGGCAAGAGTATGACGCCTCTCCCCAATGTGAGGTTTCTTCTGTTGGACTCCATGTAGCGCGCATGGTTTATGTCAGTTAAAAGAACATCCCCAAACTAAAGTATTTTCCATTGAGATAGAATATTTTCGCAAAAGCTTTGGGATGAGATATTTTCTAAAATGAATGAACTTCTTTGGGTATTTTTCAAAGAAGGAAGTAGTTTTCTCTACTAATATGAGTTGATCATCGGTTTTCAAACAAAAATTATATGATTTTGAGTTCCAAGTGTTTGAGCTCAAAAGAGTTATAAGTTCTTGAGGATTAAATAAGTTTTACTCCCCATGAGATATATGCATGAGTTGAAAGTATTGTTTAAAGTTTCATTCATCCTAAGAGTAATAACAATAAGAGAAGTGTACAGATTTTAAAGCTAAAGTATAATGACTCACGAGATTTATTTTACATGCTTCGTCATACATGATTTATGAGCTTTACATTTTGACTTATTCAAGCCATGTGAGTCATTCTTATTGCATACATGATTTGATTAAAGAATATTGATACTGTTTTATGTAAATGCATACACCCCCATATACTCAGTACATTCCCAAGTAATGATCCACATATACGTCTATGTGCTACATTGTCTTGTAATGTAGGTTCAGGTGCTCAGTCCCAGTCTCGTCAGAGATTCCTGAGTACCTTTGTCTACATTTGTCAAGTGGTGAGTCCTTATGATTCGAGGGCCTATATTAAGATATTTCAGTATTTGAGTGGTTATGTTACTACTTTCAGTCCAGTTTGAGTTAGTTGGGGATCTGTCCCAATGGCTCTCTAGTTCATGGAGTAGTAGAGGCTTTATCAGACTAGTTATCAGATTGTGGTTGTGTTGAGATTTCCAGTATTGTGGTCATTTGGACTGAGTATTATCTTTGTATTTCCTTTCATCTGACATGAAAGTGCTAGTGTTTTGTATATTTCTTCTTAAAATGAGTCATTATATGTGGTGACAGGCTCAAAGGGTTAGCTTGGGGCTACTCGTAGCTTTAAGCACCATGTGACGTCCCGGGAGGTGATTTCGGATCGTTAAATAATTACACTTTAATTTAAGCTTTTTAGACTCCAAAATATTATATTAAAAATATAAATGGTCTTCTATAACATCAAACAACAAGTATTAGTTCATACAACACCATAGAGTTCAAACAAGTAGACTAGAACCAAGCATAACTCAAGGTAGCACAACTAGTTTCATCGACTAAACTCTATTTGATATTTTTGATTAGTATCTTGTTTAATTGAACATAAATCACTATTAAATGCTATACCACACATATTCACACAATTATACCCTTAATAACTCATTACGCACATTAGAATCCCTCGAGATAAACTAGAACAACACATAGCTCAAGTTAGTAACACTAGTTTTCTTGTCTAAACTGTAAGTGAGAAATTGATTATAAACTTGTTTGAAACACACCCTAAAAATTATAATCAATTAGTTTTATCTTAGGTGGATTTATGCACCTAAGTGTTGTTATCTAGCCTTAATTAGCTTATTTTGAGGACTTCTTGTGTGCATAATGAGTTAATTTATACATGAGTTAATCTTTGTATAAATGAGCATCTAAGTGTTAAATATGTTTTGATAATGTTTAAGCTGTGTTAAAATCAATTTTGGAAGTAAAACATTTAATTATAATTCAAATGAGAAAACTAGTACTCTTAGCTTGAGCTATGTGCTATTCTAGCTTGTCTTGTTTGATTCTATGGTGTTGCAAGCTTTAATTCATGGTGTTTGATGATTTAGGAAGCTTGAAGGGATGTTTAAATTGTTTTTGGAATGATATAAAATCTATAATTAAATATGGATACCACCACAAAGCAAAGACTTAAAGGCCAAACACATGGAGTATAAATTACAAAATTAGGAATTTTGGGCTTAGGGGCGTGCCACGCTTCCTGGACACTGCTTTAAGGGAGTGACACACCCTTGGTTGAAAAGTAAAATATTTTTTATAGTGTGACTCCATGATAACAACATTCCATTATTCCTAGGAACCGCAATAGGGGTGTGGCATGGAGGCAAGTTAAAATTGGCAAATTTAGTCCTACTATAAAAAAGGACACTCCAATTGTTTTGCAATCTGTTTGGATGAACTTGTTGCACTAAAAAAGATTGAGGAGGCTTAAATTAGGGTTTATTATTATTTTAATTCAGTTTTTTTTTTAGTATTACATGGATTTCATCATCATGATTCTTTGTAATTCCATGAGAGGTTAAACACCCTCATCTAGGGTTAGGGCCAAGAACATGAATACTTTTGCTTGTTAATTGACTAGGTTGATGTTATTATATTATTATTGGTTGTTCATGCATCTGTCTTTTAACTATTCTATGTTTTGTGACCCGTAGGATAAATGCATATTTCTATCATGAGCCCGGAAGGAGGAACGATAGCATAAAACGTGGGATATATGTAGTAGGATCGTAATCGTTTAATGAATTGAAATTGTGTTTTATTTTAGGATAGGACTATGAAAAATTACCCCTATTAGGATCATATACGGGAAGAATACAAATGTGTTTAGCTTAGTTCTTGCATCCCCGCTCAATGAAGTAGTTGTGAGGCTAATTTAGATAATTGATTAGAGGTTTGAAAGACCATGGTCATGCTATGAACCCCGTGAACCAACAACCAAGATAATTAACTAAACCAATGATATTACATAGCTCGATAGGATTTTTCACAGTACCTTAGTCCTAGGTTTCTCCCGATAATTGTTCAAGACCTTTACATTACTGCATTGTTAAGCTTACATTTGATTCTCAACAATCAATTACTTTTGGTTACTTTAGCACTTGATTCATCTTAATAGTGAACTAGAATTTTGATAGTTATTTAACATAAGTCCACGTGGGATCCATACTTGGCTTTTAAATTCCATTTTACTACTTGGTGGACCATGAATACCTGCGTGTGTGCTCGGGCACAACAAGTTTTTGGCACCATTGGCAGGGACTTAAACATTGGCAACTGTCTTAGTTTTAGTTTAGTTATTATATTTAGTGAGTGCTAATTACTTGATGTTACATTCCAAAATTGTAGGCACAAGTTTGTAAAGCAACTAACATAGCAAGGGATAGAGAGTTGGTTGAACCATATCCCAAAACTAAGCAACACTTACACCAGTTGAGGAAAGAAGCATTACTTTTCTGCCAGATGCCTCAAATTAAGCAAGAGAAAGATATTCCTGCACCCATGGTCAAAGATCCACCAACCCACAAGATAGTACGAGAAGTAGAAATTACACTCGCAACTAATGTTACCTCTTCTATCCACAGACCTGTCATGATTTGAGACTACCCCTAGTTGTAACACGGTGGTTAAGGCCACAAGTGGCCCCAAGATAACCCATGATCTTGTATCTATTGTGAGCACTGAATAAAATAATAATACAAGAATCATATACGGAAACTAAACTTATAAAAACTCTATTAAGATAAAATACTAAAATAATAACCAACTTATTTGAAACTACTAATAAAATTAAAAACAAGTCT
Organism: Capsicum annuum; assembly: GCF_002878395.1. Lineage (NCBI taxonomy): Eukaryota > Viridiplantae > Streptophyta > Magnoliopsida > Solanales > Solanaceae > Capsicum > Capsicum annuum. Next base: position 112,104,579 of record NC_061113.1, on the reverse strand, counting down.
GAACATCTGAAAGCATCTAAAACATGAGTAGTTGATCAAACAAAACAAAAACTAACTCCGATTAACTGAAATAAAGGAAATACTGAAAATAACTGTAAATAACTTGTCCTCAATGGATGAAAACTCATCACAACTGCTGCAGAGTGGTACTGAACTAACTAAGGGCAATTGGGGAATTGAGCATCTAAACATATTTTATAAGATAACATAGCATAAGAGAGAGTATGCGGTTGGTAATTTTAATAGACCAGTACATGAGATAGAGACTAACTGAAATACATATGGATACTAAACATGAATGCATGAACAGGTAAAATGAATGTAAAACAAGTAAAGCATGCACTAAACTAATCTTAATACTGACTGACTGAATAGCTGATAAACTGAACACTTGGTCATGCAAAACTAAGCTGATATAGTCTTAATACTGAACTAAATCTATGGGAGCTATCATGTAATCGACATGCCCCATTCAGAGCTAATCGAGGTCCAACCTATAACCCCAGTTAGAAGGGTGTCAATACCTTACCACAAGTACTAAAATTAGCTTTATGGATCGACTATGCTGATGTCCCGAAGGAATAGGGTGTCAGTCTTCTACTGGTGAGTGGCCCTTAAGAGATTGTCAGTCATCTATTGAGGGGTTACTTCTCATAACCTACACTAGCTATGTAATTCTAGAACTTAGGGACTATTATTAAAGGTCTTAGTCCTATACTGGTGGGTGAGCCTTCACCCCTAGGTTTGCTCGGAGCTAAATCTTACTCCCAACTATACAGAAACTGGTACCAATTTAAGTTAACTAGAATCGTAACTGATAATTGCTCAACATGAATATGGTAATCTGAATATGATGATAAAATCATTCTCTGACTGACTTGAAACTTGAAAATCTAAAACATGTGTAAATATATAGGTATCAGGTATTCATAACACACCAGCACTGAACAATAATTTAGTATAATAACATCATCACAATATTGTAAGGAAATTAATGATTCGTAGACCCAAAACATAGTATACTTTACTAAACTAATGAAATCCATGATTATGAGTACATGAATATGTTAAACTTATAAGGACAACATGCTCACATGGTTTATTCCATAACTTGATACATTGACTTGGTATCAACTGAACATGATATGGGTGACTGATATTATGAAGGATAAAAGAGTATAATTCATATGGTGAAACACAATTTCATGGTTTTTATTCAAAACTATCAAGAGTAATTGAGTAAATTCATACTTATCATTGAAATTTCATGAAAAGCGGTAAAATGGTTTATACTTGAAAACAAAAAATTTCTTGGGACTCAATGGATGGATGGAACCTATTGATAAATATTCCACATACCTGAGGATACACCTGTATCAAGGAGAGCCAGTCTTCATGACACATTAAAATCTTAGAGACATCCTACCTCCATGGTCTAAAAGCACCCCAAAACCCTTCAAAAAATTTTCAAATTCTCTCGGTTGACCCTTTTAACATCCCTGGACACATTTCAACTCATAAATTGATGTTTTGAACTTAGGAAATCCAAAAATAAAATGTTCAAAATCTTGGAGTCTAAAAAGGACATGTCACTTGTACTTAGTGTAAATTAAATGGCTTGGGACTTTTAAACATATGACGAATAGATTAAACTCATCTAGAATCTTGTGGGGTATTATAATATCTCCCTTTTGGGATCATTCATCCCCAAATAAAACTGTCTAAGCTGAGGTACTAAGTAGACTGAGATCATGTACTTATACTTATGAGATGAATTATGATGCATGGATTGAACTGAATTCATGAATGCATGGTATGACATGAGGATTGTTGGATAGCTGAGATAGAAAATGAAAGGATCAATTTAAGAGAAACCATTACCTCAAGTTGATTCTAAATTCATAAAGAAAAGATGGGGATACTTGGATCACATATTTACTTCTGCTTCCCAAGTAGTTCCCTCAACGGACAGATTTCCCCATAGAACCTTAACCAAAGGAACTTCTTTATTCTTTAACCTACAGATCTGATAGTTAAGGATCTCAACTGGGGCTTCTTTATAGGAAAGAATATCTTTCATATCTGCACTCTCTAAGTGCACTACTGAAGTTGGATCGCCAATACATTTCTTCTGTAAAGAGACATGGAATACGGGATGCATTGATGCTAACTCTGCAGGCAACTCCAACTAATAAGGTACCTTTCCAAAATGACTCAAAATCTTGTATGGTCCAACATAGCAGGGAATAAGCATCCCTTTCTTATTGAATCTTTTTACATCTTTCATGGGTGAAATTTTAAAATAAATTAAGACACCGACATCAACTTGCAGATCTCTTCTTCTCACATCAGCATAGGATTTTTGTCAGCTCTGGGCTATCTTCAACCTTTCTCGAATCAACTAAATTTTCTCCATCACCTCATATATTACATCTGGCATCAAACCAACCAGTAGGAGATCTACAACCCCTTATATAGATTACCTCAAATGGAGCCATCTGAATACCAGAGTGGTAGCTATTGTTGTAGGCAAACTCAATCAAACGTAAGTGGTCATCCCAACCACCCTTGAAGTCAATAACACAAGCCCTTAACATATTATCTAAGGTCTGAATGGTCCACTCATCTTTGTTGTCTGTTTGAGGATGAAAAGTTGTACTCAGATGAACTTGGGAACCAAGACCCTTCTAAAAAGCCTTTTAAAAATAATAGGTAAACTGAGTACCTCTATCTAGAATAATTATCAATGGAACCCCCTGTAACTTTACCAATTCCTTAAGATAGAGTCTATTATAATTCTCAGCTGGACACAAAGTATGAACTGGCAAGAAATGGGATGACTTAGTCATTCTATCTATAATGACCCAAATTGAATCATGTTGACAATGCACATGAGGTAACCCTATCACAAAATCCATGTTCACCATCTCCCACTTCCAAGTGGGGATGCTGAACTCTTGAAGCGTACCACTAGGCCCTTGATATTTAACCTTAACCTACTGACTGTTTGAACACTTAGCAATAAATTCCATAATATCTTTCTTCATACCACTTTATTAATAGATTTACTACAAATCACGGTGCATCTTAGTGGCCCCTGGGTGAATAAAGTATTGCGCACCATGTGCCTATGCTAATATTTGTTGTCTCAAACCATCCATACTCGAAACACATAAGCTTCCCTAATAACTAAGCATACCATCTATCCCTATAGAGAAAACCTCAACCTTTTGATCTGGAATTACCTCCATCAAATTGACCAAAATAGGATCCCCTATCTTGCTTTTATTTTATTCGGTAACCAATAAAGATTTTGAACCATTCTGAAGCTATATACTATCTTCAACCGAATAAACCAATCAAACACTTAATCTAGCAAGCTAATGAACCTCATGGAGTAACTCCTTCTTATCCTCTTCAACATATATAACACTTCCCATAGGCAATCTACTAAGGGTATCGATTACTACATAGCCTTACAAGGGTGATACAACACGCTCATATCATAGTCCTTCAATAATTCAAGACACCTTCTTAGATGGAGATTCATGTCTTTCTAGATGAAAATATACTATAAACTCTTATGGTCCATAAGCACATCAAGATAAACCTTATAAAGGTAATACCTCTAAATCTTTAAGGAAACGACAACTATTGCCAACTCAAGATTACTTTTTATGGGTTTTAAGCTGTCTAAAGGTAAGTCTATGAGCTTACCTCACTAAATTAATACACAACCAAGACCAACTCTAGAAGCATCACAATAGACTAAAATCCCATTTGAACCCTCTAGTAGAGTTAATACTGGAGTGGAAGTGAGTGGAGTTTTCAACTCCTAAAAACTCTTTTCACAGGAATCTAACCACCAAAATTTGACTTTCTTATGAGTTAATCGATACATGGGAGAAGAAATAGGAAAAATCCTTCAACGATCCATTTGTAGTAACCAGCTAAACCCAAGAAACTCTTAATATCTAATGGAGAGATAGGTATAGGTTTGTTTCTCACTGCTTTGGTCTTTTGAGGATCAAATCAAATGCCATCACCAGAAATAATATGACCAACGAAAGATACTGATCTCAATGAGAATTCACACTTATTGAAATTAGCGAATAACTAGTGATCCTTAAGGGTATGTAATATAATCCTCCAATGATCTACATGATTACCTTCACTACATGAATTGATGAGGATGTCATCTATGAAGACTATGATGAGTATGTCCAAGTACTGCTTTAACATCCTATTTATCAAGTCCATAAAAGTTGTAGGAGAATTCATTAGTCCAAAATATATAACTAGAAATTCGAAGTGACCATACCGAGTTTTGAAGATTATCTTTAGGATGTCACATTCTCTAACTTTAACATGATGATAGCTGGATCTGAGATTTATCTTAGAGAAATATCTTAAACCCTAAAGTTGGTCGAACAAGTCATCAATCCTGGGGAGAGAATACTTATTCTTGATTGTGACTTTGTTCAAATGACAATAGTCAATGCACATTCTGAGGGAACCATCTTTATTGCACACGAAGAGAAGTGGATCACCCCATGGAGAAATACTAGGCCTGATGAAAACCTTATGTAAGAGATATTTCAACTGATACTTCAATTCCTTAAGCTCAACTGAAGCCATTATGGAAGGTGGAGTCGAGGTAGGTTGGGTATCTGGGAGGATATCTATTCAAAAGTCAATTTCCCTCTCAGGAAGAACTCTAGGAAGAATTTTAGGGTACACTTCTGGGAACTCATTCACTATTGAAACTAATTCAAGACTCGAAGTTTTAGAATTTGAGTCCTTGACTCACACGAGATTGTGAATACAACCCTTAGTTCTTTCCTTAAGATAGTAGAAAAATTAACCTATTGATAACGTTCAACTTACACCTCAAATAAGTGCAAGGCGTTCGTCGTCAATATATTTACCCAACATCAGAGTCGGGTTCAAATCTACAGGGAACAATGTGAGTGGCGATTAAACTAGTTCCAAACTATAGATACAAGTTAAATTCAAATAAATAATAAGAAAAGACAAAATAGGGGTTTTTATCAATCAAAAAAAATTTAACGTTTCAACTTATTTTAGAACTCAAAACTTAGATTTCAATATTTTGAATCAATGATATAGAGAAACTAGGGTTGTTATCACTATGACTATTAATCTCCATTGAATAATAACTATTCATAATTCTCATGATAGGTGGGAACAGTAGATTTTCCCTACCGATTATACTATCTAACTTATCTCTCGACCTCACCAGATAATTTATTATCTAATTCTCTCGAACTTAGATAACATATCTATTTCCAATCGGATGTTACCTCAGGTAGATTGATCCAGTTACGACATCAATCATTGAACAGAAGGTTGGTAGCTTTCGAGTCCCTGTTGATAATTCATGACCTCTAGTCTATTTCTTTGTTAGAAGCAAATAAAAAGTAAGGCATAACCTAATATTTGAAACTAATAGATTCAAGTTAAAAAAAATAGAATTTCAAGACGTTCCCACAATCACTCAAACCCTAATCCAACAATTAAATCAATGAAATAATAATCATAGATCCCACAACCCTAGTTGTGGGTTTTAGTTGCTCATAAGATAAAAAGAGATAACAAAGATTAAATTCATAACTTAAAGCAAGTGGACTTACAAAAAATGAAATTCAAAGTTGTTTCTCCTTCAAGTACAATAAGAATTTTCCACAACTAAATCAAAGGATGGAAATTGAATTCTAAGTTCAGAGAGTCAAAAACAAGTGAACTCCCCTTTACTTACAAGATGTCAAAAGCTGATTCCGAAGTTGTGAATGAAACCCTAAAAAATGCTATTTATACTAAAGCCTAATTAAGGTAATAAAATAACTAAATCAAAGCTGAGCTCGGATTTAGGTGACGGCATATTGGTGTTGATCGTCAGGCTTCTGACGGTGTCTCAGATATGTCGTCAGAAGTTGTGCCTTCTTAACCTATTCTGCCTCACTCTGATGATGTTCTTTGATGGCTTACCAGAGGAGTGACGGCATGCAACAAATGTCATCAGACCTTGAGCTTATTTCACCATGTTCTGTCCCACTTGACAGCATCTTCTGATGGCTTACCATACCTGTGATGACATATGGAGAATGTCGTCACCTTCATCCAACAACTCTTCTTTATTGTTCTTCCTGATGCCTTTTTCTGGTAGCATACCACATCTATGATGACTTGTAAGAAATGCTGTCAGACTCATATCAGCTCACTTGTACCAGATTTTACTTATTTTGTTCATCTTTCCTATGTTTTCCTCTCATCCTTGCTACAACTACAATATCACAAGAAAACGATCAAAAATAACCAAAAGTTTCTTGAGACCGCAATTATTTAGAGTTAAAAGCCTCAAATGTGTTAGCATCTGCTCACACATCAACACCCTTAACTTAAAATAATTGCTTATCCTCAAGCAACTACATAACACCATACTACGATTCTTAACCAAAAGACACATAAGATACCTATCAAAGTTGATTATCAAGTTTAGCTCAAAACTCATGCCACTCTCCACGTTCAATCCAATTGTGCATATCTATGAAGATTAACAATGTGACCCAAAGGAATCAAGATATGACATCAATTCAGCAATAACAACCAAGCATGTACCAATATTACACTATCCAAATAAGTTAAAAGCTAGCAATGCAACTGATGTGCCCTTACAACAAAGAAGTCTCTCCTCACTCATATATAAACTCAAGCATGTCAATTCGGGGACGGTCAAGAGACACTCACTCTCAGAAAGAAATTTCAATCAATGCATGTCAAATACCATATGCTTACCCTTATTTTCATTACCAAGGTGTCCAGACAGGTAAGTTAGGATCATTATAGGTCCTTTCTTCAGCTTTTAAAGTAGACTAAGGTCTGGTATGATATTTAATGGCATTTAGAGTAACTAAGCCTCCTTGGCACTACCTTAACTTTTGGGGTTCACTTATTAACCTTTTTATTCTTTTTCTCCTTTTCTTGATCACACATTATTCAAGATGGATATGGCTTTTCTTTTTCATTCTTTTTCTTTTCTTATTCTTCTTCCACACCACCCAGCTCTTTTTCACTTATTCTTTTCTTTTTATTCTACCTTTCTTCATACTCAGTTTACATCACGCACCCCTATGATAGCCACCCTCAACTTAGGTTGTTTTATCTAAGTCTAGCTGCATAGTGTCCAAGAAGGACCAGCACCAAAATAGGTTCATTATGATCTAAACGGGAAGGTGATAGGTTTCATTGAAAGAAATGGTCAATTCAGGTACAAAATAGGGATCAAGAGATATTATGCAAACAGGAAAGGCATTTAAGCCAAAAGTGACTTAAAAATCAAAACGGCCTATGATCCTTTCCTAACCCCTATCTTTCAACCAAGGTAAGACTAACCGGGCAAGTTTTGGATTTAACACATAAAGGGAACTAAGTAGTATCTCACACACACATGGCACAAAGGTGCATCACAAGCTACTACCTATCCAATTCATACGATTATTTAGCAGTGGATATCATGTCACTAGTACTAATGCCATAACAAGATGCACAGTGGTCACACATAAATATATATCACACAGTTATAAAATAGACCAACGGAGAGGTGTTTATCAGTCTCAAAAATCAACAAAAATATGTCAGTTGCTCTAGATACTTATTTTTCTCCAGTTAACCAAAACACATCCAAAACAAACACAGTACGCCTAAACATGCCAGCGCTACTAGGAACAAGACTCCGGGAAAAAGAGGCACTATAACAAAAACCTCAGGAGGACATCAACACCTACAAGTAGCCCCACCCTTAACTTAATATCATACATTTTTCTCAACACGTCAAATCAAAACAAGAGAGTTAGAAACATACATGTGGCACCATGGGTGTAAACATATGATGTCAATCACATAATATGAATACAAATAACAAATTACCTTGGGTTGCCTCCCAAGAAGTGCCTAGTTTAACGTCGCGGCATGACCCAACTCAGTTTTTTCATCCACCTTGAGGATATGAATTTTACCTCCAACTTAGAGTCCATATACTTGCCTCACTCATAGGGAAGTGGTACAAAGATTAAGAAGCCGAGTAATAAATGATACATGGTAAACAACTCGACCTTAAAGTAAGGTCTGTTTTTATGTTGTTAATCAAGTGTAAAATAAAAAATATAGGATTCTTGTTCCTTATCTTCACAGTCTTCCACTAGTTTAGATGATTCCACAAACAAGATATCATCTAAACATAATGTGGAAAAATGCTTCGAGTGTGGCCCAACAAATCATACTTTAAAATTTACACTATCCTTTACACACTCACTTTTATTCATCTTCTCAACATTTTTACTTTGAATTGGGCTAGAGTCTTCATAAGAGATTGACTTGGCTTCTTCTTTTTCCGTTAGAACTATTCCCTCAATCTTGGCATCATCCCTCATGGATGCCTCGGTTGGTTGGGAAATCTCCAAGGGTTAATCAACATCAAGCTCATCATCAGTATAGGAATCTTGCTCTTCATTGTCACACTCTTCCATTATTTAAATGATTCTACAGACAAGATATCATCTAAACATAATGTAGAAAAGTGTTTTAGATGATTGACCTCGATATCCATCTATTCTATTCTTTCTCTTCCCTTATTAAATTCCCTAATGTCTTAATGTATTTCACATATGGTATCATTCGTTGTGTCTATACGATCCAACATTAGTTAAAGCATAGCTTTAATGTCACTCTTTCCAGTGCTTCATTCTTCCTTTTCTTGACAATAAGACCTGTCATACTTATGAGAAGAACTAGAACCTGGGTTAGCGCAATAGGGGAAAGAGGTATTTGGGCAATCACTCCAATGTCCATCTGGAACACTACATAAAGAAAAATTATACTCCCGGTAGGATGGAGATGGTGCACATATCTCTCTCCGGGGAGCATATCTACAATCTTGCCAAAAGTGGGGTCCATCACAATACGGACATAGATAATCCAGATAAGATTTCCAACCATCAAACTTATATTCATTCCATGATGCCATAGTAAGAAATAAACAAAATAAAAGAAAATCTACCTAACACAAGAACAAAGGAAACCAAAAAAAATATTTACAAGTTTGAATTCAAGCAAGTAATCTAAAATTCCAAACTAACTCAATACGTCAAATTGTTCCCTAGCAATGGCACCATTTTTTATAACGCTCAACTTACACCTCAAATAAGTGCAAGGCGGTCGTCATCAATATATTTACCCAACTTCGGAGTCAGGGTCGAATCCACAGGGAACAATGTGAGTGGCGATTAAACTAGTTCGAAACTATAGCTACAAGTTAAATACAAATAAATAATAAAAAAGACAAAATAGGGGTTTTTATCAATCAAACAAATTTTAACGTTTCAACTTATTTTAGAACTCAAAACTTAGATTTTAATATTTTGAATCATTGATATAGAGAAACTAGGGTTGTGATCACTATGACTATCAATCTCCATGGAATAATAACTATTCATAATTCTTGTGATAGGTGGGAACAGCAGATTATCCTTGCCGATGATACTATCTGACTTATCTCTCGACCTAACCAAACAATTTATTATCTAATTCTCTCGAACTTAGATAACATATCTCTTTCCAATCGGATGTTATCTCAGGTAAATTGATCCAGTTATGACATCAATCATTAAACAAAAGGTTGGTAGCTTCCGAGTCCCTATTAATAATTCACGACCTCTAGTCTATTTCTCCGTTAGAAAAAAATAAAACCTAAGGCATAACATAATGTTTGTAACCAATAGATTCAAGTTAAAACAACATAATTTCAAGATGTTCCCACAATTACTCAAACCCTAATCCAACTATTAAATCAATGAAATAATAATCATAGATCCCATAACCCTAGTTGTGGGTTTTAGTTACTCATAAGATAGAAAGAGATAAAAAAGATTAAATTCATAACTTAAAGCAAGTGAACTTACAAAAGATGAAACTCAAAGTTGTTTCTCCTTCAAGTACTATAAGAATTTCCCACAACTAAATCAAAGGATGGAAAATTGAATTCTAAGTTAAGAGAGTCAAAAACAAGTGAACTCCCCTTTACTAAATTACAAGATGTCAAAAGCTGCTTCCGAAGTTGTGAATGAAACCCTAAAATATGCTATTTATACTAAATCCTAATTAAGGTAATAAAATAACTAAATCACAGCTGGGCTCAGATTTAGGTGACGGCATATTGATGTTGATCGTCATGCTTCTGACGGTGTCTCAGATATGTCGTCAGAAGTCCTGCCTTCTTAACCTATTCTGTCTCACTCTGATGATATCCTCCGATGGCCTATCAGAGGAGTGATGGTATGTAGCAAATTTCGTCAGACCTTCACCTTATTTCACCATGTTCTGTCCTACTTGACAGGATCTTCTGATGGCTTACCACACTTGTGATGACATATGAAGAATGTCTTCACCTTCATCCAGAAACTCTTCTTTATTGTTCTTCTTAAAACCTTTTTCTAGTAGCTTACCACATCTCTGACGACTTGCAAGAAATGTCGTCAGACTCATATCAGCTCACTTGAACCAGATTTTACTTATTTTGTTCATCTTTCCTATGTTTTTCTCCCATCGTTGCTACAACTACAATATCACAAGAAAATAATCAAAAATAACCAAAAGTTGCTTAATACTTCGCAATTATTTAGAGTTAAAAGACTCAAATGTGTTAGCATCTTCTCACACATCACCTATCGACACTGAAGTACTACTCCTCAATTCTATGGCAGGTTCATTAGAAAAATAGAACTATACTATTCTGTTTCTATAGTTAACTGAGGCATAGCACGAGTGAGGCCAATCAATGATGAGAATAACTTAAAAATTAGTTATCTCTAACTCCATAAGGTCAACTGAAGTTACTTTCTGAGACACTGTGACCAGGAAATTTCTGTATACCCATCTGGTTATAATAAAGCTACCCACTGGCGTAGATACTGAGATGGGTTCTACTAAGATTTTGGGACTGATGCCAAAGTCTACTGCTATATAGAGATTCACTAAAAAAGTGAAACTTCGGGGTAACAATGCATAAACATGAAGATGGAAGACTTGTAACACACCAGTAACCATAATAGGGGAACTTTCCTTATCCTATCGAGTTTGGAGAGCATAAAGTAAGTTCTGACGCTGCCCATTGGTAGTACTAGAGGCGGCACCCTATTGAGTTGGGTGACTTTGCTGGAGCTGATAAAAAGTTAGACTGACCCGATTGACAAAAATCCTTTCCCTTCTGGGTAACCACTGGGCAATCCCTGATCCTGTGGCTTGTCTTTCCACATCCAAAACATATATTATTGTCTGCCCGACACTCTTCCTGATGGTTCTTACCACATCTCCTACAAAGCAGATTGGTACAACTACTATTTATGCTACCTTGGGATTGATCATGTGCTCTATCCTACAAACTGGCTGAGGATGGAGATAGAGCTAAAAATTTCTTGTAGAACTGATAGCGATTCCCATCTTCAGACAATTGCTGTAAGAAGTTGAAGCTACTGGTTCTGGCCTTTGTATTCTCCCTTTTATTTTCTTTAAGATTCTCCTCCTCAATCTGCTGAGCATGTTCCATCAATATAGAAAGGTCCATCTCCTTAACCAACATAGCTATTCTGCACTACTTAACCACATCCTTCAAAACCTTAGACACAAACATACTCATTCTGACCCTAGAATCAGCCACCATAGTTGGAGAATACATTACCAGCTAGGTAAACTTCAGTGAGTACTCCTCCATAGTCATGTTACCCAACTTCTAATTTATAAACTCATGCACCTAGTCCTTCCTTAACTCGAGTGGGAAAAACCTGTCTAATAAGGTTATAGCAAACTTCTACAACTCTATAGGCCTTATCTCAACATCTTTGTCCTTCTTCTACTCCTTGAACCAAGTATGAGCCACTTCTTAAAATTGGTTAGCACAACACTCTAACCAGAAGTAACACCCATGATGTCTGTCACTTTATCCACACCATCCAAAAACTCTTGCACATCCTCAAATTTGGATCTAGAAAATAATAGAGGATTCATCCAAGTGAAGTCTTGGATCCTAGCTGCTACCATGCCTGCTATTGGATTGGCTAGGGAAACATCTTACTGGTTACTGTAAGAAGCCATAGTATGGGCTAAAATAGTCAAAGTACTCCTGAATTCAGCATGGGAAATGTGTTCGTTCAGAGGGTCTTCTTGAACAGGAGGTGGTGTAGGCTGATCTTCGTTCCTTCTTTTATTATTTCTTCAGGGAGGTATTTTCTATAAAAGTATGAAGGATAAATTAGAATAAGGAATTCAATAGAGCTCATGATCTTTAACACGACATGAATACTGATAGACACAAAACTTTTCTAAAATATCTCATAGCCTCTCACTCATAAGTATAGTGTGCTTTACACCCATGCACAAGACTTTAATCAATGCGGCTTTTAGAAACCCTAGGAAACATTAAAATATTAGGCTCTGATACCAAGTTTTATCCCAATATGAGGCTACCCCTTAGTCATAATACGTTGCTTAAGGCCATAAGTGACCCCAAGATGACCCATGATTTGGTATTTGTTATGAGTAATAAATAAAATTATAATACAATCATCATATGTAGAAACTAAACTAGTAAAAACTCTATCAAGATGAAATACTAAAACAATACCCAACTTATCTGAAACTTCTTATAAAATTAAAAACAAGTCTAAACATCTGAAAGCCTCTAAAACATGAGGAATTGATAGAAAAAAACCCCCAACTAACTTCAACTAACTGAAATAAAGAAAATACTGAAAATAACTATAAATAACTTGTCATCGATGGAAAGGAACTTGTCATCGATGGATAAGGACTCATCATAACTGCTGCTGAGTGGTACCAAATTGATTATGAGCGATCGAGGAACTGAGCGTCTAAATCTATGTTATAAGACAAAGTAGCGTAAGAGAGAGTATGCGGTTAGTACTTTGAATTTATTGGTACATGAGATTTGAACTAACTAAAATACATATGGATACTAACATGAATGTATGAACATGTAAAAATGAATGAAAGACTAAGTAAAGCATGTACTAAAATAATTTGTAATATTGCATCACTAAATAGCTGAAAAACTAAACATTTGGTCATGCAAACCTAAGCTTATATGGTCTAAGTACTACGCTAAAAGTATAGGAGCTATTATGTAACTGACATACCCCAATCTAAATTAATGGGGTTCCAACCTGTAACCCTAGTTGGAAGGGTGTAGGTAATTTACCACGAGCACTAACATTGGCTATGTGGATCCACTATGCTGATATCCCAAAGGACTAGGGTGTCAGTCCTCTACTGGAGGGTGAACCCTAAGAGAGTGTCTATCCTTTATAGGTGGGTGAAATCTCATAACCTATGCTGGATTTGTAGTTTTGGAACTTAGGGACAGCTCCTAAAGGTCTCAGTCCTCTACTGGAGGGTGAGCCTTCATCCCTAGGTTTGCTTAGTGCTAAATCCTACTCCCAGCTGAACTAATTAAGTTATCTGGACTCAAAACTGATAATTGCTCAACATGAATATAAAAATCTGACTATGATGATAAAATCATGATTTAACTGACTTGAAACTAGAAAATCTAAAACATGTGTAAACATGTAGGTATCACGTGTTCATAACCCACCAGCACTGAACAACACTTTAGTACAGTAACATCATCATAATCTTGTAAGGAAACTCATGATTCGTAGACCCAAAACATAGTATACTTCATTAAACTGATGAAATCCATGATTACGAGTATAAGGATATGTTAAACTTATGAGGATAACATGCTCACATGGTTTATTTCATAACTTGATACATTGACACGGTATCAACTGAACATGATATGGGTGACTGACATTATAAAGCATGCCATAGTATAATTCACTTGGGGAAACACAATGTCGTGGTTCTTATTCAAAATTATCAAGAGTAATTTAGTAATTCACACTTAACATTGAAATTTCATGAAAAGAGGGAAAAAGGTTTGCACTTGAAAAAAAAAGATCTCTTGGGACTCAATGGGTAGAAGAACACCATTGATGAATGTCCCACATACCTGAGTTGCTTGAATCCTTGAAGAAAACTTTGAATTAGAACATTTAATGGGGAATTCTTGGGAAAGACATTAAATTTTTATGTTCTTAGGAAAGGGGAATGATTTTAGGTTGTTAATTGATGAGGAATGGGGCAAATAATGCCCCTCTTAGTCTTTAAAATGTCAATTGGGTATTTAGGGAGAGAGGGAAAGACAAAAAGCCCCCTTGAACCTTAAATAAAAAGGCAGGATTTTTCAACCTCCGTGGCATGGAGTCTATCATGGAGGCTAGCCTCTGTGACACGGCATGTATCACAGAGACTAACCTCTATGACACGTCATGTCTCCCAAAGAGCCAGTCTCCGTGACATATTAAAATCTCAGAGACATTCTGCCTCTGTGGTCAAAATTCCCCCAAACCCCTTCTAAAATTTTGAAACTCTCCCTGATTACCCTTTTAACACCCCTAAATGTATTTTAACTCTTAAATTGATGTTTCAAACTCGATAAGGCCAAAACTAAAATGTTTGAAATCTTAGGGTTTAAAAAGTCCATGTCACTTGTACTTAGGGTAAATTAAATGGCTTGGGACTTCTAAACATATGACGAATAGCTAAAAACTCATCTAGAATTTTATGGGGTATTACAACACCGAAACTTGGAGATAGATTCAAGCTTAAGTAGAATGTAGTTTTTACAACCCAAACCGAGGCCCTGGCTATGACGGGAACCCAAACCATAAAGGCCTAAGAGCCCTTTGCTAACTGGCAATTATATACATAATTCATATACAGTAAGGAAATAAAGAAATATAGAAAAATAGAAACGTGGTCATTCTCTTACTTCAACTGAACAATATGAAATTTAATTCATAACTTTTGAAATCACACAACACCTGTCTGCAAAATCTCTAAAAATATAAAATACCAATATCCTTCTAAAAGTAGAGACGAGGCCCCCAGTCAAACTATAAATCAAAGTAAACTAACAATATTCTGAAATAGGCCTTCTGAAATAAGGGGAAGGCTCACCAACTGCAAACTTTGACAGGATTCGCCCTACTGCTCAGTGGAACCCTGGGACTGTGTCTTAGATCCTTAAATATAGGGGGTCAATATAATTGTACTGGTATGTAAAACAACCCAAAATATCATGTTTTTTATACAAAATAGATGAGAGCATTTTGTAATAATAGTGAAAATTATGTAAGTAAAAATAGATAGGAATGTTTGATACATTTCAAATCAATTCTAGACAACCTTGACTCACTCTTTGTTATCCTTCTGAGCTAGTCGGTACACTCTACAAATCTGAAATTCCATGGGCTATGTGGAACCCTTCCTTGACTTGGCAGCCAATCCTCCGATCTAAGTAGCTGTAGGATTGGAGTGGTGATAGAGCACACCGCAGGAAATCCTCCCATGTGAGATGTCCTAAAAATGTCCTTTTATGTAGGATCATATATCATAAGTCCCGAATTGGCAACTACGATTTCTAGCGATGAGCCTTTGCACTCAAATGCCTTCTTCGAGTAACCTACTAGCTCTATTAAGACCAACTTTTAGTTCTTTAAAGTAAACATATTCATACTTTCAAAACGATCTATACTTTTTCTTTTAAGGGCATGACATCGCCGGATATTATCATATCCTGACTTGCAAGTGAATATCATATCAAATTCACAGCCCTTCATATTCAAAACATGAACATGACCACCCAAGATTCATATTCTTTCCCTTTAAAGCAAGAATATAGTTATAACAAAAAACTCCCTCTCACCATATATAAACCATGTCAAACACCATGATATTGAGAAGATCACTTTCAATCTTAAGGCATGCATTTCAAATTACTCACCATGAAAATATAAACTTTAGTTTGCAACAAGAGAGGGAATTCATACTCATTCTCTCAATCAATCTTACAAAATACACAAAATTATATATATATATATATATAGAGAGAGAGAGAGATAGATAGATAGTTATAATTCAATTTCCATAAAAAGTGACTCAATACAACATATAATTTCATCAAAATAATCCCATGATGTACACTTTTCAAAAAAATATAGAATATTTCATTATAAAATGTAATTGGGGATATTTAATCTTTATAAAACATTTAAAATTATGCCCAAGATTTTTAGAGTAGTCCCACATACCTTAAGTTCCATGATTTGAAGAATGGAACCCCATTCTTGAAACTTTTCTTGAGAAAATTTAATTGAAAGACTTGAATTCTTGATCTTTGAGAAGAAGAATTGAATCTTGTTCTTTGGAGGTAGTTAGGGTTTTTGTTTGAGAGAAAGGTTGAATAAGAGTGTGTATTATTCTTTTGGGGGCTGAAATTAAGTGTTATGGGAGGATTTGGGTGAGGAAAAGTGACCAAAGTGCCCTTAAACCCTTTAGAAATGGATATAGCGTGTGAAATACTTTTGTAACGTGGTGGCCATCATATCACATTGCTAATCACGTCGATGACCGATGCATCGCATCCCAATCACATCGGCTTCCTGCCACTCATAAAAAATGCCATAATGTTTTGCTCGGGTATCG
Organism: Capsicum annuum; assembly: GCF_002878395.1. Classification (NCBI taxonomy): domain Eukaryota; kingdom Viridiplantae; phylum Streptophyta; class Magnoliopsida; order Solanales; family Solanaceae; genus Capsicum; species Capsicum annuum. The sequence continues at coordinate 112,087,938 of NC_061113.1, read as the reverse complement.
AATTAAGGAAAAATTAGTATCATTGGAAAGCTAATTCAATTATTTACAATTTGGTAGGTCTTCATTTGTAAAATTCAACATTTATCAAAAGTATACACATTCAAAGTTGACCCTTATAGAATTGAATACCAAACTTTGGATGATTCAAAGGCTCTTAGCTCAACTTTGTTCTAGGTAATTTCCATGAACATTTTTCACCTCTTAATCACTTAACACACTAGGAGAAAGATAATAACACATGAATTTAATATGAATCATAGGATTAGAATTTACACACATAGGAACGATGATCTAATTTTTAGCTCAAAAATGCGGGGCATTACAATGGTGCAACTTTTGCACAATGGTGGATAGTTTACTTGATTGTCACATAAGGATCAACAAGTTCACTTGTAGAATTTCTTGAAGACCAGTGACACATTTATCCCTACTGGAGTCTCTACTAATTATGTAAGACTAACACTCTTCCCCTTTTCACTTTTGGGGGAAGCAAAGAAGTGGTTGAACACTGAACCGGTAGGTTTTTTCACTACATGGGATGAATTGTCCTGTAATTCCTCATCCATTTCTTCCCATCCACCAAGACTGTAAGGTTATGTAGTGAGATATTGAGCTTTAAGCAGAAGCTAGATGAGAAGATGTATCATGGTTGGGAGATGTTTAAATCTCTTCTCCGAGATTGTCCACAACACCAACAATCCAACAAGGTATTATCTCACACCTTTGTTGAAGCACTTGATCATAATACAAAAATTTTATTAGATTTAACTGCAGGTGGTCAAGCATTGGAGAAAACATATGGGGAGCTTTATCCATTGTTGAATCAAATTGTACATGGTAACCCCATTTGCATGGTGACATATCTAGTGGAAAAGACTACAGAGATGATTGAAGTTGATAGTATCACAATCTTAGCCACCCAATTATCAGATCTTCTAAATCAGATAATGACACGACTTAGCAATTTGGGGGCAAATCATTCGTAGGCTTATGTGAATGCAATTAAGTAGACCCCATCTTGGTGTGAGATTTATGGAAATAGTGGTCACTCTACAGAATTGTCTGGAGCAAATCCAGAGTCTATAAACTTTGTGGAGAATGCACAAAAGCCAACTTATGTGAATGTCTATAACCACAATTGGAAGACTCAACCCAACTGTTCATGGGGTAAAAATTAGACTCAGTAATTTCAGCAGCAACACAATAGACAAGCCAGTAATATTAAGGAGATATTAAGGAAAATCTTGGCCAAACAAGAAGAAATGTCTATTGAGATAAAGAAATAATAGCTTTCTTAAAAGAATTTAGAAGCAGAGTTGGGGAAGCTTGCTCAGATATAGAAGACCAGAACCCAAGGTGCATCATGACATTGCAAATCTAAAATAGGTTATGGAAACCACCTTCAAAAGTGGTAGATATTTTATAGACAAGACTCCCAAGAAAAATAACGAGGTTCAGGCAGATTTAGTCCCATAATAGGTTGAGGAGAAGAAAGTTATAGTTAAAGATGTTGAAAAGTTGAGGTAAGTCTGAGTACTCAAAAACAAAGGTTGTTGAGCATGTAACTAATAGACTCCCACCACCATTACCCCAAAGTCTCAAAAAGTGCAAGGAGGATGCATGTTTCAAGAAGTTCTTTAACACATTCAGAGAACTTTGCATTAATCTTCCTTTGTTAGATGTGTTTCATGGTATGCCTAAGTATGATATATACTTAAAGGATATGGTGAGCAATAAAATAAAGTTGCAGGACATCGAGATGGTGGCACTTACTGAGGAGTGTAGTTTAGTGGTAATTTGGAAGATGCCCAAGAAATTACAGGATACAGGGAGTTTTACCCTCCCCATACAAATTCATAATAATGATGTGGTCTATGCCTTGAGTGCTCTAGGGGAAAGTATACACTGATGCCCCTATAAGTGTTTAATACTTTTAGTTTAGGTAAGATGAGGCCATGGTCTGTATTGCTCTAATTTTAGTCAAAAACAAAGTTTAGCCTGAAGAAATTATTGAGGACGTGCTCATTAAGGTTGGTAAATTTATTATTCCTATTGACTTTATTGTTCTTGACTATGATGTAGATGATAGGGTGTGAATCATCTTGGGATGTCCATTCTTTTCAACGTGAGGAGGGTTGATTGATGTTAGAGAGGGAACTCTGAAAATTAGATTGGATGATAAAAAAGTGATTTTCAAAGTGTACAAACCACTCACTCCACCTTCCCATTATAAAGATTTATGCATGATCACAACCATGGAAGTGGATGAGTGTAGGGTTGTGCTTTCTAAGCCACAATTGAACTTTTTAGATAATCTTATAAAGTTGCCCAAGTCCCCAATTATGGCTAAAAGGGTAAAGCTGGAAGAAAAGACTGAAAAGGCTAATGTTGGAAAAGATGTATACCTTGAGGGTACACACTCAAAAGGTCAGAAACAAATAAGAAGATAGCCTCCGAGTAGGAGGAAAAGTATGAAAGAATATGGTTGAGATATAGAAATATAGGTCGTGTCGTGACACTAAATCAGGTACTACTTGGGAGGCAACTAAGTTAAGGTAAGAATTTTATTTTTCCATTTTGTTTGTATTTCACATAATTTTTATTTTTGTTGAGTCACAAGTTAATGGGAAGTTAAAGTACCAAAAAATCGTGGTAAGAACCATGGCAATAATTGGGTATAGCGTCCACGTGACCTCATTGATATTTAAAGATGCTACTAGCTAGGCCTAGAGTCCTTAGGGAGTATTTCTACCCTTACTTTTGAGTTTATTTTAGGGAAAAGTATGTTTTTAAGTGTGGGGTAGGGAAAATTCCCATGGTTTTGGGTGAAGTTTTACTCTAGGATTTTAATTTTTGGTTGTTTCTTAGTTTTTGAGTAAATTGGTGAAAATTTACAAAATGATTTTCTCTTTTGTAGTTTTTAGATTTTAATTTTTCCTAGTATTAGTCTAGTAGGGGCACACTTCACCCACCTCATGGTTGTTCTTTTCAGTTCTTTTCCACAGGAGCACCCTTTGAACCCAGTATCCTTTTTCATTTTTAGGATTTAAATTTTAATTTTAAATTTTTTGAGTAGGAATAAGTTATATGTTCTTATTGGTTCTAAGTATGATTGTATGATGAAGGTTATTTTCAATGGGAAAACATGTTAATAACTACTTTTGAGACACCTAGGCTCATGAATATAACTCTTGAGCAATGTTGGCTTATTTTTGCATTCATGTTATTGCTCGGTTTAGAGTCTACAATGATCCTACTTAAGTTGAACATGTTCCATGTGTGAGGTGAGGTTATGTTGTGTATTTCTTATTGTATATTGATGTCTATAACTTGCCTGGTGTGTGTACAAATTGAAATAAAGAATGTGGGTTTAGTAGATGCTATAGGCAATTCTTTGATAGCCATGAATTGTTTCCTTTTGTTTTACCTACCTTTTTTTGTTAATAATCTTAGTTATCCCCATTGAGCCTTTAGACTATATTATTTGGTAGCTTCTTAATTAGCGTATTCCCCTTCTTTCATTGATCATTTGATCCAAAGCTCCTAAGATCTTTAGTTGAAAATTAATGAGGTTAAAGAGTGTAAAATGGAAGAAGAGAAAGGTGAAATTAAAGCCCCAAATTAGTAACTATTGGTGTTGAAAAGTTCATGTTTTATGGGTGGGAGTAATGTCCTGAAAAAAAGAGGAATTGATCAATATTTAAGCATGTATTGATAGAGAATATTCCCTACTCAATATATGATAACTATCTTAAAGAGATGGGGCAAAACAAAAGAAATCGTGAAGGGAGGGGTGGTGAAAGCTGGTTATTTAGAGAAGAGCTTAATATTATGGGTGATGTATAAAGTGCTTAGGGAAGATAGTAACTATTACTGGACAGAATGGTTTCTACCCATCCCTTATCCTACATTACAACCCGTAAAGTCCTACTTGATCCTAAGCCTTAACATTCTAATATTAGTAGAGCGCTACACTAAGGTAAAGTGTATGGTTCATCTTATGTGACATTTGAGAATTCTTTTTGAAGGTGAGCGTAATTTGATTTGTGTACCTATTCTTGTGATATATTGCATATCTCTAGGTGAATATGGGTAACTCTCTTATAGTGAGAGACATGTTTGATGATAGATAGATGACTTATATGATCTATTTGGTTGAGTAATATGCATGATTTTTCCAACTTGGTTTGTCCATTCTTGAGGTTAGGATGTTTTGAAGTAGCATTCACGAGCTTTCAAGTGTATATGACATGCTTGTTTGTGAAACTTGTTATTTGTGCAGTTATTGTAGTGCTAGATTAAATTTTTACTTATAGTAGTATTATTGGAGTCTTCCATGATGGTGGTGTTTAAGGTTAATATTTATTTGAGGATGAAAAAGGCTTTAAGTGTGGGGTGATAATCCTAGGTGGATTTAGGCACATAAGTGTTGTTATCTAGCCTTAATTAGCTTAGTTTTGAGGAATTCTTGTGTGCGTAATAAGTTAATATTTGTATAAATAAGACTCTAAGTGTTAATTTATGTTTTGATAATGTTTAAACTGTGTCAAATCAAGTTTGGAAGTAAAAAAGTCAGTTAGAATTCAAATGAGAAAACTAGTACACTTAGCTTGAGCTATAAGCTATTCTAGCTTGTCTTGTTTGATTCTATGGTGTTTTGGGCTCTAATTCATGGTTTTTGAAGCTTGGAGGGATGTTTAAATTGATTTTGGGATGATTTACAATCTATAATTGAAGATTAAAATCCACCACAAAGCAAGGACTTGAAGGTCAAATGCATCGAGTATACGACAACAAAATCTGGAATTTTTGGGCTTAGGGGCGTGCCACGCAGTCTAGCCACCGCTTCAAGGGTGGGATACGCCCTTAGTTGCAAAGTAAAAAGTTTTTTATAGCGTGAATCCATGATAAAAGTACGCCACTTTGCCTATGCACCGTGATAGGATCGTGGTACGGAGGTAAGTCAAAATTGGCAAATTTGGTCCTACTATAAATAAGATACTCCAATATTTTTGTAATCACCTTGGAAGACCTCGGGGCATTAAAATACGATTGAGGAGTCTTCAATTATGGTTTTTTTATTCTTTTAATTAAGTTTTCTGTAGGAGTATTACATGGATTTCATCGTCATGATTCTTTGTAATTCCAAGAGAGGCTAAACACCCTCATCTAGGGTTAAGGACAGGAACATGGATACTTTTGCTTGTTAATTGACTTGGTTTATGTTATTATTATAATTGGTTGTTCATGTTTCCTTGTTTTAACTATTCTACAAAATTGCGAACCTTAAGATAAATGCATATTTCTATCATAATCTGATGTGGTATAGAAATATAGAACTTTCGACGCTTAAAACTATGAAAATATGCAAGTTTTTTAGAATGTTTTGTTAGATATAATTCATTTTGGGTATGGTTTGCAGGAAACTAGGTTTTGGATACAATTTTGAAGAAAAGGAAGAAAAGTAAAGTTTTTGGGTACATACAAATTCAACTTTGGCCGTATGTGCTACATACTTAATGTATGTAAGCAAAGTATGTTGATAAACTGGATGTCCAGAGACTAAGCTGAAGAAAAAAGCAAGAACATCAACATAATATGTCAACATATGGTCCATATGTTCAGCATACGATCCATTTTTAGACTTATTCTATACAAATATGCCAAAGTCCAGAGAGTTAAAGATCCAGGATTCAAGGGTGGCAACGTACTAAGTCCAACATACGATTTGTATGTTCAACATATGATCCACATGTAGACTTAGTAAGTAGCCACCAACTTTGTTTTTCCTTTCTCATTCAAGGTTTGAATTCTATGGTTTCTTGTAATCTATAAATACCCTTTAGGCTTTGTTTATATTATTCATTCACATATTTAGAGAGAGGCCCTTTGGGGCCTAGTGCACAAATATCTTATTGTATTTCGTTTATTCTTGGTTTTGTTATTCAATTTAAGACTTAAGGTTTTCTTTTTTCAATAGTGTGAGATTAATTCTATGATTTTGTCTGTGAATCCCATGAATGATCTCATAACTATGAGCGGCTAATTCCTTTAACAAGGGTTACGGGAACCCTGGCGGATTAACAAAGTAGAGAAAATGCCAAGTCATTCTAGATAAAGATTTTTGTGTGTATTATGGTTTTCTTCGCTTCGATTATTGTCTTAACGATTAAAAACGTTAGGATACCACTTTTATTCACTACAAACCCGAGAGGAAGGTAGTGACACAAACCACCTTAGGGCCTTGTCGTAATGGGCATCCCAAGTCCGACCAGGACCAGAGACCACCCCTGTTACCCAACTCAACCTCCAGTCGCATGCCCTGAGTTGGCTGAATTCCTAGCAAGTTAAAAGACAGTTTACAACTCATATAGAGACTCTAGGAAAAGATCACAACTGTGACCGACCCAACACAGTCCAACCATCCCATACTAATAACCAACCATACCAAAAGATTGGCCATAAACCAAGCCATAACAAAGGATGTTCCAAAACATAATATAATTAATTCCAAAATAAAATAGGATGGAACAACCGAAAATATCGTCAAACGATGTCAGCCCTTCAATTTATTCCAATGCCAAGGCCTACACCAATACCAATCCTGCCCATTCCAACCCACAGAAGTACCACAAAGCCTCTAACCAAAGGAGTAATGAAATCCGGTTGGGACATGCCCCCAACCATAGCCAAAACCAATGTCCAAAAGAAAACTAAAGTGTCTAGAAATACCTATAACATAAAATAGAGCCTTATAAAAGGATGGAAGCTCACCACTTACATCCAAATGATGTTCTCGAGTCAATCACTATATAAGAGGAGTAGAATGGTCGATTTTTGCATAGCGTGGGTATACAGTCGCTAGTAAATGGGGTTAGCGAGTGACCGCTAGCATGATCTTAGTGTAAGGATAAAATAATGCCATTTATAAAACCAAGTAAAACCATCCATATGCACACAACCATACATAAATATATAACCATGCTGGGAAAAGGAACTGGGTTTGGCATGCCTTTAAAATCTTTACCTGGGCTGTGTAGCTTCGACGTCCTAAACCACCAATGAGCTATATCGGTTCATCTCTTCCTGTTGAAAGGGCCCTAGTTCATGTAGCCGTACGACCAGGGAATTATCCCATGGGATTACTAGTACATCCCCAAAATAACGTGTGACATTATGCACACGATCACCAAGACCAACCTCATATCGGCAAATATGAGTTTCATGTTTTGGTCCCCCAAAAACTCCACCTTCCATGACTTTGCTACACATCCCGCCATTATTGCCCAATTAAAATAAATTTTCAAATAACCAAACCATTTTCCATTTATTAACCAAGGCCATTGATATTGGTATCGTCATACCAATCCTTACTTGCAAGTATCATCTATAGCCAACCATTTATAGGTTTAAGGGGACTTTCAAGTGCCCTTCCATTTCCCATATTAAACCACTTGGGAGACTTATATGTTCCCCATAAGCATAACCAATTAACCTTTTGCCATTACCAGCCATTTAAACCATGAATATTTATTTTACCAAGTTTAAAACATGTAAGAGTTCCATTAAAAGAAGTCAATGCAATGAACATATCTTTGTAAGCATTTAGTCAAACACATTAGGGGCATAATATGACCAAAACAAATTCCAATTACAATTAAACCATTCCCATGCAATCTAATTATCCAAAAACCACCATTAATGCATGTAAAAGCATAATTAAAACCATGGGAAATCATAACCAACCATTTAACATCAAAACCCCCAAATCGTATTTGAAAGCCAAAATTATGTAATAGTAAAACCATGAAAATGTTTATATAAACCATGCCTTAAAGTAAAATTAACAATGAGAGAAGAGAACATGACTTAAGCTAAGATGATTAAGAAAAGAAATCACCAAGACAAGACCAAAATTGATCCCTTAGTTGAAACCCTAGCCCTCCTTGCCCAAAAGCTCTTGAAGAATTATGAAGTGTTTGGGAAAAGTTTCTAAATGTTAATTAATAGAATAATAGGGTAAATAACCTCCCAAGTAGGTTAGAAGTCATGGGACCCTATTAGGAGTAGTGGGGAAATGTCAAGAATACCCCCACTTAAATTGTACCAAAATCCCGTCACAGGATACAACTGACCTTCACGAGTCGTACCCTCCCAATATGATCTGTATCCTCCATTTGTATCTTAGCCTCAACCCTTGGATCAAACACTGTCCAGCATACGACTCATTAAACAAAGTCATAAACACAACATATGAACCTTACCCTTAATTCGTACGCATGGCAGATTTAAACCCAAGAAAGATTTAGACATTTTCCACCATACGAGTCTTGGGTGTGACTTGTACCCTAGCTTATGGCTCATGGTAATCCACTCGTACTCAGATCCAACATAAGTAACCAAGTCTAAGATTAAGTTAAGGAACCAAATGATCCAAAACCACCAATACGACTCGTACCCCTAAGTTGTATCCATTCCAGAAACCAGAGTCCATCCCACCAACCAACACTGGTTAGTATACGATTGGACCATACTATCCGTACCCTAACATACGACCCATACACATGAGTCATATTGGGTCCAGAGATCAGAATTCCAGAAAATTTTCTAAGGTCCAAAAACTAATGTGTTTCAGTCTCCCCCACTAGGAATATTCGTCTCCGAATGACTGGCAAGGTAGGGCCAACCACACGCAAAAGTCATTTGCATTATCAAATATATTATCAATCCTTAATAAACTCTGAAAACAAAGATGTGTTGAAGACACATACCTTCCGAACGAATCCCAAGAGTAGAAAACAAATCTGGATATTTGGACTTCATGTCCTCTTCCACTTCTCGTGTAGCTTCTTCCACCATATGGTTTCGCCAAAGAACCTAAACTGAAGCCACATCCTTGGTCCGCAACCAACGAATGTTCTTATCCAAGATCTCAACCAGAACTTCTTCATAAGATAAAGAATTAGTGAGACCCAACCCTTCCAAAGGAACAGCTAAAGAAGGATCACCAATGCACTTCCTCAACATGGAAACATGGAATACCAGATGAACTAAGCTCAAGCTAGAAGGCAACTCTATCTCATAAGCAACATTACCAACTTTTTGGAAAATCTCATAAGGACCCACATATCGGGGACTGAGCTTCCCCTTCTTACCAAACCACACTACTCCATTCATGGGAGTTACCTTGAGGAAAACCTTATCCCCAACCTCAAATTCTAAGTCTCCACGCCAAATATCCGCATAGGACTTTTGGCGACTTTGGACTGCCTTAAGCCTATCCCGAATCACCTTTACCTTGTCCATAGTCTGGTAAACCAAATCGGGACAAAATATGTCTGCCTCACCAAGCTCAAACCAACCAATAGGAGATCTACACCTCCTACCATACAATGCCTCAAAATGGGCCATACCAATAGTTGAATGATAGTTATTATTTTAAGAAAACTCCGCCAAAGGTAGATGCTCAACCCAATTGCCACCATAATTAATAACACAAGCCCGAATCATATCCTCCAATGTCTAAAAAGTTCTCTCCATTTGTCCATCCGTCTATGGATGGAAAGCAGTACTCAGACTCACCTTAGTCCCCAACCCTTTCTGAAAAGACCGCCAGAAGTGAGATGTAAACTGTGTACTGCGATTAGAAATAATCAAAATAAGCACCCCATGCAACTTCACAATCTTATGAAGATACAACTTCGCATAATTCTCCGTCGAGAAGGTAGTCCATACTAGCAAAAAGTATGTAGACTTAGTCATCCAATCCACGATGACCCAAATCAAATTATATTGATTTCGAGACAAAAGAAGACCGGTAACGAAGTCTATATTGGTCACTTCACACCTCCATTTGGGTAAATTAATTTCTTGATACAACCCCTAGCTTCATATGCTCAACTTTAACCTATTGACACACTATGCACCTAGCTAAAAAATCAGCCACATCTCTCTTCATACCATTCCATCAATAGATCTCCTTGAGATCATGATATATCTTAGTCGAGAAAGAATGAACAACATAGCATGACTAATGCGCTTCAGGCAAAACCCTTTATTGCAACACAACCTCCCTTGGTATTATAATGTACCACCACCACTAATCTTAAACACCATTACAGTTTGCCCACTAACGTCACTCTTTATTTTTATCAAGATAGGATCTAACACTTGTTTCTCCTTAATCTCTGCTACAAGAGATGATCAAACCACTTCTTGCACCTCTACACCACTATCCTTAGAGTCGAAGAGATGATCTCTAAGATTAGCCAAGAGGTGAGTATTCTTCACTAATTCCTACTTTCCTTCCTGAGTAGGATAATTCCTCTTATATACCTTCAACTACCTAGAAGCATAGACAATCACCTTCCCAAGCTGCATCAACACACAGTTAAGCCCTACCCAAGATGCATTGTAATAAACCACAAACCCATCATTGTCTTTCGGCAAAGTCAGAGTTGGAGTCAAAGTTAACATATCCATCAACTTCTTGAAACTCCCTTCACAATTATCTGACCAACAAAACTTAACCCTCTTCTGAGTTAACTTAGTCAAAGGAGTAGCTATCGATGAGAAGCTTTCCACAAACTGCCTGTATTACCCGGCTAAACCCAAGAAACTCTAAATGTCGGATGGAGTCGTAGGTCTAGGCCACCTTTTCACCACAACAACCTTCTGTAGATCCACTATGATTCCTTCACTGGAAATAATATGACCCAAGAAAGTCACAACGTTTAACCAAAACTCACACTTGGAGAACTTGTCATACAACTGGTGTTTTTTTAAGGTCTTCAACACCAAATAGAGGTGATTACCATAATCCACCTCACTCTTCGAATAAACTAAAATGTCATCAATAAATATAATAATGAAGTAATCCAAATACTGAAGAAAAACTCTGTTCATCAGATCCATAAATAATGACAGACCATTAGCCAACCCAAATGACATTACAAAGAACTCAAAGAGCTCATACTGAGTACGAAAAGCCATCTTAGGGATATACACCTCCCTAATCTTTAGCTTATCGAACCCAGACCAAAAATCTACCTTAGAAAAGAACTTGGCACCTTACAACTTGTCAAACAAATTATCTATCCGTGGAAGAAGATACTTTCTCTAGACCGTCACCTTATTCAACTTCCTATAGTCAATGCACATTCTAAGAGAACCATCCTCTTTGCACACAAATAACACCGGTGCACCCCAAGAAGATACACTAAGAAGAATAAACCCTTTATCCAGGAGATTCTTAAGTTGCTCCTTGAGTTTTCTTAACTCAGCCGGAGCCATCCTATTCGAAGGAATAGAAATTGGATAAGTGTCTAGAATTAGATAAATACCAAACTCTATTTCCCTATCTAGAGGAACACCAGGAAAATCATCCAAAAAAACCTCAGGAAACTCATTAAACACAGAAACTGACTGAAAAAAAGGACCTTTCGAGTTAGAATCTTTAGCCTGGACCAAGTGACAAAGATAATCTTTAGAGATTAACTTTCAAACTCTAAGATAAGAAACAAACCTCTATTTAGGATCTAAGGAAACACCCTCCCATTCTATAATCAGCTCACTAGCGAACCTAAAGATAACCTTACGGGTCCGATATTTCAAGGACGCGTAACAAGAGTGTAACCAATCCATCCTCAAAATAATATCAAAACCCACCATATCAAACCCAAATTATCCACCAATGTCTGCTTGCCACAAATAGATACCACACCCCCTATAGACTCTCTTAGAAATAATTGAGTCACCTGTTGGGGGTAGAAATTGAAAAAGAATCTGAAATAACATTTGAATAAAAACAAAAAGATATAGCCATATAAAAAGTCACATAGAAGACAGTAGACTACGGATCAAGCAAACAATATACGTCATGAGAGAAAAGGTGTAACGTACCAGCATCGATGTCAGTTAATTCCTTAGATTCCTTTTGGGATGCCAAAGAATACAACCTGCTCTGACCAACACAAAAACTATGAGCAATAATGGAAGCAGATGACACACCACCAGGTGTAGGAGCAGAGATGAAGCCACCAAAATCTTATTCGCCTCCGTAGCAACCTTATTAACTGGACAATCCCTGAGCTGATATCCTACCTATCCATACTTAAAGCATTTATCCTTTTCTTCATCACAATAAACCCTATGAGAAAAACCAAAAAACCGACAAATAGGACATAAAGACAGTGACTAACCTCCACTTGTCTGAAATTGGGCACCCTGTGCCCAGAAATTATCACCACTATGATGATGCCTATCGCCTGACTGGTAAGGAGCACTAGCAGAAAAGTAGGAACCAGAACTCCCCCACCCCTTTTTCTGTCATTTTCCATCATCTCGACCACTCTGAGATTGAGCACCTCCCTAGTCAAAAAACATGCTCCTGTTTCCCTGCCTATCTCTGAACTCCGCCTACTTTCTCTTTTCATTTTCTATCTTTGCATATGAACAGTCAACCTTGAGATATCTATATCTTTAATTAGAAAGGCAGTTTTGCTCTCCAAAATCATATCACGATTCAACCAAGAAATGAACTTCCTTGTTCTAGACCACATGTCAGCTACCAAATTAGGAGCATACCTTGACAATTGATGAAACTTCAAGGTATATTCCTTGACAGTCATCCTTCTCTTCTTGAGGTTCATAAACTCTTCCATCTTTGCTTCGCTAAACTCTTGGGGAAAGAAACAATCCAAAAAAGCACCAAATAAGGCATCCTATAAAGATTACTCCTCTATATCTCCTCTATCTCTATCCTATTCTTCATACCAATGATATATAAAATCTTTGAATTGATAAGCTGCAAAGTTTACCCCCTCTATACTGGTAGCCTGCATCACCTGAAATATCTTTTCTATCTCATCTAAGAAGCCTTGTGGATCCTCCTCCAACTTTACTTCAGAAAAAGTAGGTGGACCCATCTTTAAAAATTGGTCAACCCTTATGGCCTCAATAGAAAAATCACTAGAAATATCCCACTCAACCTGAGCAGCAACCAATTTTGCACTAGCATGAATAGACTGATAGAATTCTACGTTAGTCACCTCGCCTTGAGGAGGACTAGTACAAATCGGTGGAACTCCAAAACTATCAAGGATTAGACCATGAGATCAAAGATGAACCTAGAAGTAGGATGTACCCATTTAGCATTACCCCCAGATGGGATAGAAGAATTTTCTTGTGTTCCAGATCTATGAGGTAGGATCTAAAAGAAGAACAAACAAAGATTAGAGAAGATTCTAGAACGGAGACTCCAAGCTTGAAAATAGACTACCAAGAAAGTAAAACATTCCTAAATGCCTTGTAGCCTCTCCTTTATGAGTATGGTACGCTACACACCCCTAAAAGATACTCTACTTGATACAGCTTTATTAACTCCCGACTGACCATGAACTTAGGCTCTGATACCAACTTGACATGCTCTGCACTGGGGCCTAACCGAAATAGGCGTCCCTACTCTGACCAGGATCGAAGACCACCCCCAACCTAACCTCCAGCCACCTACCCTGAGTTGGTTAAGTTCCAAGCATATAACAAGATAGTGTACATCTCACATAGAGACTCTGGTAATAGATCACAATCATAACCAACCAAACCGAGTCTAGTCATCCTATACCAATAATCCAAACATAGCAAAGCACACCAAAACAAAGGCCATATACCAGGCAATAACCAAGGATGTTCCAAAACATAATATAATTAATCCCAAAATAAAATAGGATGGAACAACTAATAATATTGTCCAATTTTTCATCCTTTCAGCTTATTCCAATACCTAGGCCGACACCAACATCGATCCCGCTCATTCCTACCCATAGAAATACCACAAAGCCTCTAGCCAAAAGAGTAATGAAATTTTGTTCAGACATGCCCCCAACCATAGCCAAAACCAATGTTCAAAATAAAACCAAAATGTCTAGAAATATCTATAACATGATATAGAGCCTTCCAAAAGGATGGAAGCTCACCACTTTAGTCCAAATGCTATCCCCGAGACAATAACAATCACTACTAAAAAAGGGCTAAAAAGAAACGCAAAAAAAAGCGACAGACTATGTGACTTTAAAAAGCGACGAGAAAAGCGACGTTGGTCATCGCTATTTTAGTTTAATTTTAATTTTTATTTATTTTTATTAAAAGTGATGGCCAACGTCTTAATATCCGTCACTTTTTTTTTTGCAGATTTTTGTGTCAAGTAATTAAAAAATAATTTATATTTTTTTAATAAAAGCAACGGACAGTGTCGTAATATATTAAAAATAATTACTATTATTTTTTAAAAAATGACGTAGTCCGTCAATTTGTAAATTTAATTTTTATTTTTATTTATTTTTATTAAAAGCGACGGACAGCATCGCTATAATTTTTATTTTTTAAAATATTAATTCGATAAAAATGTCGCTATCTATCGGAATTTGTAATTTATTTATTTTTACAAAAACCGACAGACATCGTCGTTTTTATTAAAATTAAATAAAAATTATTTTTTAAAAAATTGATATTGTCCGTCGCTTTTTAAATTTAATTTTTATTTTTATTTAAAGCAACGAACAACGTCGCTATAATTTTTATTTTTAAAAATATTAATTCTAGAAAAGCGACGTTGTCCGTCGCAATATATAATTATTTGAAAGTTTTCATTATTTTTAGAAAAATCGACGGACAACGTCGCTTTTTTAAAAATTCAATAAAAAATATTTTTTTGTAAAGCGACGTTGTTCGTCTCTTTTTAAATTTAATTTTTTATTTTGATTTATTTTTATTAAAAGCGATGGACAATGTCGCTATAATTTTTATTTTTAAAAATTTTCATTCTAGAAAAGCAGCGCGGTCCGTCGCAATCTGTAAATATTTTTAGTTTTTATTTATTTTTTTTCAAAAAGTGACGGACAGCGTCGCTTTTGTTAAAACTAAATTAAAAATTAACTTTATGAAAACGACACTGTCCTTCGATATTTAATTTTTAATTTACTGTTAAATAAATAATTTTTATATTAAAAAAATTAAATGTATTCAATTATTTATTGAAAACAATGATATCATATGATCGATTCATAAAAAAAATATACTTTTGAAGTTATAATATAATAATATAAGCTAAATTAAATGATAATTTATCATTACATATATATATATATATATATATATATATATAAAATGTTGTATTACGAGGTAATTTACATGTATATGTAATGTATCTAATACATATTGTGAAGTTTATAGTCAATCAACTATATATATTGAATACATTGATGTCATATGATCGATTGACCAAGGTAATAATATATATTTCAAAATTATAATATAATAATATAAGCTAAATTAAATGATAATTCATCAGAGTAGAAATAAAATATGTTGTATTACGAGGTAATATACTCGTGTATGTGATGTATATAGTTAAAACTTAGCTAACTGAGTCTATATATCCAAATATTATGAATAATACGTTAACATCAAATGATCAAGCTAATAATACACTATTGAAGTTATAATAATGAAGTCAATTAGCCGACAATTCATCATATTAATACGTTGTATTAACGTAATCGAAATCTCCAATTCAATACTTTTAACACAATTTCTAATCCCAATTTCACTATTTTTTTTCTCGAAATTAGGGATGTGCATCGGTCAATTCGATTTGATTTTAAATATTATCGGTTTGGTTTATTGGTTATCGATTTTTAAGTAAGTAAACCAATAATCAAATCAATAAGCAAAAACCCTACATTATGTGTTTTATTTTACAAGAATCTTCAAGCTTGAATAGATTTTCGAGAAGGTCTGCATACACTGTACCCTCCACAGACCTATTTTGTGGGACTAAATCGGTTTAATTGTGTTGACACCCAATTTTGACCTCACGATACCCCTCCCAGGCTGCTATTTTATATAGTAATTTTACATAACATTAATTGTTACATGCTTAGTTTATTTTAATATCAAAGTCTTACTTTTTTTTCTCGTCATTTAGGATGCTATTTTATCAAAATTATTTGATTTCAATTGTTAATATTTTTGTGCACATTATTCTTATATTAAATACATATTGACGTGTCACATTCATAATTTAAAAAAATGCACAAATTATTTTGATACCATTTTCTATAATTTTTAAACTCAAAAACGACATTTTACATAATTTTATTAAATTATTTTTTTCACGCAGTGGTGCACACTCATATTTTTTGTAAATATATTGTCTAGTTTTTCATTATTATTATTATTATTATTATTATTATTATTATTATTATTATTATTATTATTATTATTATTATTATTATTATTATTATTATTATTATTATTATAACTACTACTACTACTACTACTACTACTACTACTACTACTACTACTACTACTATTATTACTATTATTATTATTATTATTATTATTAGTTATAACATTTATTTAAATAATAGTCTAAACTAAATCAGTTTATCTGATCTATTTATTTGCTGACCCAATTTTTTACCACAATATACCAATTTTAGCATAGTTTAATTCAATTTATTACAATTATAGAGAATTTGTGACACAATTGAATATTTATGTAAATTTTGATCAAATCTTCAACCTTTAAATCTCAGTCGTCGATCAAACTTGATCCAACGACTGAGATCAAATTACCCTCTTTTTTCTTTTAAAACACATAAGTCATCTCATTATTATTATTATTATTATTATTGTTTTTGTTATTTTTATTATTATTATTATTATTATTATTATTACATTTATTAAACTAGCAGCCACTCTTATTTAATTTTCCTTTTTTATGTTTAATTTTTAGTCACTCTTTTATTCCAATTAGTATTAATTTTAGCCAAATTAAATAAAAATATAAATCCCAATTGACCTTCTTTTAAATACCTTAATCTCAGTCGTTCATCAAAGTTGATCCAACGGCTGAGATTAAATCAACCAATTTTTTCTTTTTAAAAAAATATCAAACTCTATCCTCATTTTCTCTCTCAAACATCCACCTCTCTCCCTTATACTCTTTCTCTCTCTCTCTAAGACTCACCCCTCGCCCCTTTTTCTGGTGAAACCATGCTGGTGAAGCCCCTCAAGCCGCCACCAGCAGCTTCCTCTATTCGTGACGAATAGCCACTGATGAGCCAGCCTCCGATGTCGTACGAACCAGCCTCCGCGACCAACCACCAGTCACCAGTCAACGCTGCAGCCATCGACCAGAGCCAGACCCTTGGTGGACAAGTATTTATTCGATCTTTATTCAATAGTTATAAGTCAATATAGTATGTAAATTTTTGTGGTTATCCATGATAAGTGTTATACCTTAAGCTTGAATTGTGATTGAAAATACAAGGAAGATTATTACGATTGTAGTGCTAGTACATCGAACTTATCTAGTAGATTGACTTAACCTATGCATGAATTTATGTTTAGTACCTTGCTAGTTAATGTGGTAGTGCGGATCTGAGGTGTGTCTTTTTTCTATATGGAGTAGTTAGTTGTGGATTTACACTTTAGGTGAAAAATTTTAAGTAATGCCCAGTAGAGTCTCATTTATTATCAGTTGAGTAACATATCTGTTGTAACGCTCGGTGAAGCATATTTATATATATTCTGGTTAGCTGACAGGTTTGCGATAGGCCTATTTACGAAGGAAATTCGAGCAAACTTTGTGAAAATTTTAAAAATTAACAGAATTTTAGGACCATATAATGGATAAAATGAAGTAGAAGTTAAGTAAATGATCTCAACAAAATTTTAGGACCACATAATGGATAAAATGAAGTGGAAGTTAAGTAAGTGATCTCATGAGTGTCTTAGTTAATTATAGGAGTCAAATAAGTTATAAGTATCATTCGAGGACGAAACTGATTTAATGTAGTTCTTGAAAGGTAAACTTGTGTTTTGAAATTTATAAAGTGTAATCACTTGAGAATGTGAATTCACGACTTTAAATTGGTTTAGTGTTGATACTTGAAATGTGAATTCATGACTTGAAAATGGTTAAGTTTAGTCTCTTGAGAAATGAATTGGAGAGTTGAAAATGGTTAAGTGTAGCGTTTTGAAATGTGTACTAGTCACTTGAAAAGTGTAATAACAACTTGAAAATTGTTTAACGTAGTTCTTGAAAGGTGAACTTCTGTTTTGAAATTTGTAAAGAGTAATATCACTTGAAAATGTGAATTCATGACTTGAAATTGGTTTAGTGTTGATACTTGAAATGTTAATTCATGACTTAAAAATGGTTAAGTTTAGTCACTTGAGAAGTGAATTAGAGAGTTGAAAATGATTAAGTGTAGTGTTTTGAAATGTGTACTAATCACTTGAGAAGTGTATTAGCTACTTGAAAATGGTTTTATGTAGTTCTTGAATGGTGAACTTCTGTTTTGAAATTTGTAAAGTGTAATATCACTTAAAAATGTGAATTCATGACTTGAAATTAGTTTAGTGTTGATACTTGAAATGTGAATTCATGGTTTGAAAATGATTTAGTTTAGTCACTTGAAAAGTGAATTATAGAGTTGAAAATGAATAAGTGTAGTGTTTTGAAATGTGTACTAGTCACTTGAAAAGTGGATTAGCGACTTGAAAATGGTTTAATGTAGTTCTTGAAAGGTTAGCTTATGTTTTGAAATTTGTAAAGTGTGATATCACTTGAAAATGTGAATTCATGACTTAAAATTAGTTTAGTGTTGATACTTGAAATGTGAATTCATGACTTAAAAATGGTTAAGTTTAGTCACTTGAGAAGTGAATTAGAGAGTTAAAAATGGTTTAAGTGTAGTGTTTTAAAATTTGTACTAGTCACTTGAGAAGTGTATTAGCGACTTAAAAATGGTTTAATGTAGTCCTTGAATGGTGAACTTGTGTTTTGAAATTTGTAAAGTGTAATATCACTTGAAAATGTGAATTCGTAACTTGAAATTGGTTTAGTGTTGATACTTAAAATGTGAATTCATGACTTGGAAATGGTTAAGTTTAGTCACTAGAGAAGTGAATTAGAGAGTTGAAAATGATTTAAGTGTAGTATTTTGAAATGTGTACTAGTCACTTGAGGAGTATGTTAGCGACTTGAAAATGGTTTAATGTAGTTCTTGAATGGTGAACTTGTGTTTTGAAATTTATAATGTGTAATATCACTTGAAAATGTGAATTCATGATGTGAAATTGGTTTAGTGTTGATACTTGAAATGTGAATTAATGACTTGAAAATGGTTAAGTTTAGTCACTTGAGAAGTGAATTAGAGAGTTGAAAATGGTTAAGTGTAGTGTTTTAAAATTTGTACTAGTCACTTGAGAAGTGTATTAGCGACTTAAAAATGGTTTAATGTAGTTTTGAATGGTGAACTTGTGTTTTGAAATTTGTAAAGAGTAATATCACTTGAAAATGTGAATTCGTAACTTGAAATTTGTTTAGTGTTGATGCTTAAAATGTGAATTCATGACTTGGAAATGGTTAAGTTTAGTCACTTGAGAAGTGAATTAGAGAGTTGAAAATGATTTAAGTGTAGTATTTTGAAATGTGTACTAGTCACTTGAGGAGTGTGTTAGCGACTTGAAAATGGTTTAATGTAGTTCTTGAATGGTGAACTTGTGTTTTGAAATTTATAATGTGTAATATCACTTGAAAATGTGAATTCATGATGTGAAATTGGTTTAGTGTTGATACTTGAAATGTGAATTAATGACTTGAAAATGGTTAAGTTTAGTCACTTGAGGAGTGAATTAGAGAGTTGAAAATGGTTAAGTGTAGTGTTTTAAAATATGTACTAGTCACTTGAAAAGTGTATTAGCGACTTGAAAATGGTTTAATGTAGTTCTTGAATGGTGAACTTGTGTTTTAAAATTTGTAAAGTGTAATATCACTTGAAAATGTGAATTCATGACTTGAAATTGGTTTAGCGGTTATACTTGAAATGTGAATTCTTAACTTGAAAATGATTAAGTTTAGTCACTTGAGAAGTGAATTAGAGAGTTGAAAATGGTTAAGTGTAGTGTTTTGAAATGTGTACTAATCACTTGAGAAGTGTATTAGCTACTTGAAAATGGTTTAATGTAGTTCTAGAATGGTGAACTTGTGTTTTGAAATTTGTAAAGTGTAATCACTTGAGAATGTGAATTCATGACTTGAAATTGGTTTATTGTTGATACTTGAAAAGTGAATTCATGACTTGAAAATGGTTTAGTTTAGTCACTTGAGAAGTGAATTAGAGAGTTGAAAATGGTTAAGTGTAGTGTTTTGAAATTTGTGCTAGTCAGTTAAAAAGTGGATTAGTGACTTGAAAATTATTTAATGTAGTTCTTGAAAGGTGGACTTATGTTTTGAAATTCTTAAAGTGTAATCACCTGAAAATGTAAATTCAGGACTTGAAATTGGTTTAGTGTTGATACTTGAAATGTGAATTCATGACTTGTAATTGGTTTAGTGTTGATACTTGAAATGTTAACTCATGACTTAAAAATGGTTAAGTTTAGTCACTTGAGAAGTGAATTAGAGAGTTGAAAATGGTTTAGTGTTTTGAAATGTGTACTATTGACTTCAAATTAATCAAGTGTAGTTACTTAAGAAGTGAATTAGTGACTTGAAAATGGTTTAGTATAGTTACTTGAAAGATGAACTTGTCTTTTAAAATTAGTAAAGTGTAATCATTTGAAAAATGTGAATTCATGACTTGAAATTGGTGCACCTTCTCCTGTAGAAGAAGATATTGATGCAGATTTGATTGGTCTAATTTCTGGAGATACAAACATGTTTGGTAGAGTGTTTATCGAGCTGGATGGATCTTCGTAAGTTTATTTTTTAATTGATAGGTTCATTTTTGTCATTAATAAAATATTCAAGCTTACATACTTATTATGTTATTTACAAGTGGTATTCTGCGTCAAAAGAAGTTAATGAGGCTGTAAGGAAGAGCTTTATGAGACTTTTTACATATCCTTGGCACGAGTGGTGGGATATTTCAATAGTCTCTAAACAAGCCATGTTTTAAGAGTTAAGGTATATTAGATTTAATTATTATTTAGTTAACTTTAATATATATATATATATGTATATATATATATATATATACTAGTCATATAAATTCATATAACACTAGTCAATTGATTTTCACACAATGTGTTGTTGGTTGACAAAGCACGATCAGGTCATTTCTACAATTTTTGAGAAAAATGCTACTATGTCCCATCAGATTGCACATCATAGACGAGCCTTAACACAGGCCGTTGCTCCTGATTCAAGTAGCAATGAGAAAACATATAGTGATGAGGAGTTTGTTGGGGCTACTCGTTAGTGTTGTTGAACTTGACTTTTAGAAAATTTTTAGATATTTTGAACTTAGCTTTTAATTAGTGAAAAATCTTTAGGATTGTTTTAAGTATTTTGAATGTTGTTGGATTCATTGTTTAAGTGTTGTTGATTTGAATTGCTTAAATGATTTGTTGATGTAGTGTGTTGTATGATTATTGTAATAATGTGTGTTGCATGAGGGATGTATATATTGAATTGCATTTTTATTTGGCAGGTGGAATGTAGAAAATGCAGATTTTTACATAAAAAAAATGCAGAAAAGCGACGACGGCCGCCGCTTTTTTATTCATTAGGAAGAACAAAAAGCGACGACCAACGTCGCTTTTTTATTCATTATGAAAAATAAAAAGCGAAGATCAACGTCGCTTTTTAATCATTATGAAGAACAAAAATCGACGACCAACGTCACTTTATATCCATTATGAAGAACAAAAAGCGACGACCAACGTCGGCTTTTTTTTCAAAAAGTATTTTATTTTTCTCAAATTACGATGGACAACAATAATTTTTCTAAAAAAACTATTATTTTTTCAATAAAACAACGATGTCCGTTGTTTTTTATTCATCGTGTGTTCTTCACACAATGAACAAAAAACGACGCATAGTGTCGCTTTTTGTTCATCATGTGTTCTTCACATGAAGAACAAAAAGCGACGCACAACATCGTTTTTTCAAAAATAACTAAAAAAATTCTTTTCTCCAAAAGCGACACTGTTTGTCGTAATAAAGGACGTAGGCCATCCTTTTTAAAAAAACAATTCCCCTTTTTGAGATGAAAAAAATGTGACGGATTTTCATCGATTTGCCCAAAAAAGTGATGCTGACCATCGCTTTTTGGCATTTTTTTATTAGTGAATGTAGGAGGAGTAGAATGGACAGTTCCTGTATAGCGTGGGTGTACAACCGCCAGTAGACAGGGTTAGCAAATGACTGCTAGCATGATCTCAGGGTAAGCATAAAATAATGTCATTTATAAAACCAAGTAAAACCATCCATATAAACACAAATATAAATATATGTATAACCATGTTGGGAAAAGGAACCGGGTATAACATGCCTTTAAACCTTTACCTGGGCTTTGTAGATTTTTCATCCTAAACCACCCTAAAAGGGCCCTAGTGTGTGTAGCCACATGATAAGGGAAGTATCCCATGGGATGACTAATACATCCACCAAAATAAAGTGTGACCTCATGCAAACGGTCACCAAGACCAACCTCATATCAGCAAATATGAGTTTCTAATTTTGGTCCCTTCGGGACATCTACCTTCCACAGCTTTGCTACATAATCTACCATTATTGCCTAATTAAAACCAATTTCTAAATAACCAAACCATTTTAAATTAACTAACCAAGGTCATTGATATTGGTATCGTCATACCAATCCTTACTTTCAAGTATCATCTATAGCCAACCATTTATAGGTTTGAGGGGACATTCAAGTGCCCTTCAATTTACCATATTAAACCACTTGGGAGACTTCCATATTCCCCATAAGAATAACCAATTATCCTTTTACCATTACAATCCATTTAAACCATGCATATTTCTTTTACCATGTTTAAAACATCCAGGAGTTCTATTAAAAGAAGTCAATGCAATAAACATATCTTTATAAGCATTTTATCAAACACATTATGGTATAATATTACCAAAACCAATTCTAATTACCATTAAAATATTCCCATGTGATCCAATTATCTAAAACCACCATTAATGCATGTAAAAGCATAATTAAAACCACGGGAAACCATAACCAACCATTTAACATCAAAACCCCCAAATAATATTTGAAAGCTAAAATTATGTATGCAAAACCATGAAAATATTCACATAAATCATGCCTTTAAGTAAAATTAACAATGAGGGAAGAGAACATGCCTTAAACCAAGATGATGAAAAAAATAAATCACCTAGACAATACCCAAATTGATCCCTTAGTTGAAACCCTAGTTCTCCTAGCCCACAAGCTCTTGAGAGAATTATGGAGTGTTTAGAAAGAGTTTCAAAGTGTCAATAAATAGAATAATAGGATAAATAAACTCCTAAGTAGGTTAGAAGTCATGGTACCCTATTAGGATAAGTGGGGAAATCTCCAGAATACCCTCACTTAAGTTATACTAAAATCCCATCATAGGGATACGACTGACCCTTACGAGTCGTACCCTCCCAATACAATTGGTATCCTCGACTTATATCATGGCATCAACCCTTAGATCAAACACTTTCTAGCATATGAATCATCCAAATAAGTCATAACCCTAGCATACGATCCTCACCCTTCATCCATACCCCTGGTAGATTTACACCCAAGGAAGATTTTAACATTGTCCATCATACGAGTCCTAGGCGCAACTCGTACCATGGCTTATGGATCATGGTGAGCCACTCATAATCATATCAAAGATAAGTAAAAAAGTCTAACATTAAGTTAATAAACCAAATGATCCATAAGCCCTAATATAACTTGGACCCCTAAGTCGTATCCATTCCAGTAACCAGAATCCATCCCACCAACCAATACTAGTCAGTCAATGAATGGATCATACCATTTGTACCCCAACATACGGCTCTTATCCATGAGTCGTATTAGGTCAACAGATTAGAATTCCAGGAAATTTTTCAAGGTACAAAAACTAGGGTGTTTCAGGCAGAGATTAGGAAAAGGAAATCACAATAGTGATTTTGGGTTAACTGCCAAAATAAGCTTATCTGCATTATCTTCTTAAGGTAGTTAACTCCCATCTAATCACCTTGAGACCGAGAAGAGATAGTTAAAACTGGGGTCTAAGGCAAGGTTTATTAATTCGATGCTCTGAGATTGAGAGAATATGAGTGAAATTCACCAAATAGTGTCGAGAGGTAGTCGGTGATACATAACTTGTCAGATTCTATATGTGAGGTATCAAAATAGTTTTATAGTGTACGATAAATATGAAGGGTTGAGAAGCTAGAGGGAACAAAAGCCTAGCATTTGTCTTAGATTGATTACAACCAAAAACATCCAAGCCTTGTTACTTTTAGCTAGTTACTATAAATCCCCCTTTTTTACTTTTCTGCATTGCCTGGTGATTTCAATAAATTTGAGACAGATTTTTGCCTATTCCCTGTGGGATCAACCCCAACCTAGTTGGGTTACTATATTTTGATAGCGATTGCTTTATCCTTCTAAGGAGGGGTAGTTTTGGCATTATAAAATTTTGGCATCGCTGTTGGGGAGTACAGTGTTGAGTTGTGAATTGAGGTTGTTGTAATTTTTAGGTCTTTTATTTCTTGTTCTTGGTTGGGTATACACCAGTGTATTTCTAAAACACAGAGTAGAGGCAATACCTTACTCCCATTAAATTCAAATCCAGAGAGGATCCTACAAACACCTTGTAGAATAACAGGGTTGAAAAGAGATGACGTTCCTAAAAAGGTTTATGATAATTCACACCAGGTGCCTTCCTTTCTCCTTAAGAAGTTTAGGACATTATTGACCAGTAGGCAGAGGTGTTGTTAGCATAAGCTGCTAATCATTGGAGGGAAAAAGATGCTCAGCCTATAGCTTAGGAGTCAGAGTTAGATTGCAGAGACAGGAAATAGACCATCGAGCAGTACTTGGTGATAATCAGAATAGAGTTAAAGGTGGTCGTGCTTAAGTGATCCTAGTGTACAAGTATTTGCAGTCATATGAGGATGATGAAGAGGATCTGGGATACATTGGTTCAATAGAAATAGGATCTATCATTCCTCCTATTTTTCCCCAAGCATTAAGTTCAATATATCTAGTGCTATGATCTAGCTCTTATACTTGAAGGGTATGTTTGCAGGGTTGCCTATAGACGGCGCAAACATGCATCTGGAAAATTTTACTAGAATTTGCATTTCTTATAAAATTCCAAGGGTGAATCAGGAAGCACTTAGATTGAGATTGTTCCCTTTCTCTATTACTAGAGAAATATCGATATGGTTAGGGAATTTCCAAGAGTATCTATCACTACATGGAATGAGTTCCATAGGAAATTCTTGAAAAAGTTCTTTCCTCTATCCAGAATATTGTAGCTTAAGGATGAGATTTATAATTTCAGGCAGTTGCAGTTCAAATCTATGTATGAAGCTTGGTTCAGGTTCAAGAAGAAGCTGAGTACGGTGCCCAACCATCAAATTTCAGGGATAAGATTATTGGATATATTCTACAGAGCCCTGACCATCAGTTCTAGATCCATAGAAGACACCATCTTTAGAGGAGGTTTTATGAGACTACACTGAGAGGTAGCTTTCGATAGCCTACATTAGACCTCCCTCACTAATCGAGGGTGGCAAACTTGGGAGGCTGAGAAAGGATCTAACATGTATGCTATTGGTGCCTCCTGTCACTAGAAAGTAGATGATGATTCAATAGCATAAGAAATTACACTGCTAAGAACTGATCTTGGGTTACTGGCAAAGTATTTTGCAACAACAAGTTCTGAGATAGTGAACACAGCAGGAGCTCAAGGTGCATCTTCCAAAGCTTATGAGTTAGAGTTAGATGAGGAAACAAAATATCTGGATCATTAGTTGGTGGTTCTTGAGCCCAAGGGCAGGGAAACCAAGGTATAAACTATTATGACAGATAAAGAATCCATAGTAGGGATCGATAAGGCAATTGGAGGAAAAAATATGACTACAGAAAAAAGGGAGATAGGTACATTCCACCAGACAGTCAGGATACAAAATCTCGAATAGAGAAGATGCTAACCAAGTTGATCAAGGGTCAAGAAAATTACGAGAACAACCTTAAGAATATTAAGGTTGATATTTCAGGGTTGACACAGTAGGTTAAATCTCATGCCACTACTATCAAGCAATTGGAGCACCATTTTAGGAAGATATCAGCAACACTAAGCTAGAGGCAGCCAGGTACCCTTCCGAGCAGCACTATTCAAAATTCAAAGAATGACGGTCATGTTTTTGTTATTACTACAAGGAGTTGTATAACTACTGTGGATCCCCCATTACCTAATACAAAAGTGCTAAATCATGATGAACCTATTATTAAAGATATACCTATTATAGAGTCAAAAAGAGAAACAGGTGGTAATGGTAAAGTTGGTGAGGAAAAAGGTAATGGTCAGGTTGTTGAGACCTAAGTGAGATAAATTCCACCCCACCCCCACCTTTTTCTTTAAAACTGAAGCCAAATAGAGAGGAAGAGAAGTTCAAGTGATTTATCAAGATGCTAAAAGAGTTGATCTTGAACATCCTTCTTCTTGAGGCATTATAAAAGATGCTTAGATATACCAGGTTTAAAAAAAAATTGTTATAAAGAAGAAAGGGGTTACTATTGAGGATGTTGGTGGATTTCACTACTATAGTGCAGTCATGACTAAGTCTCTGGCCCAAAAAAAGGGTGATACTCGAGCATTCACTATAACATGCACTTTTGTTTTATCCCAATTCGATAGAGTCTTATGTGACTTAGAAGCCAACATAAATTTGATGCCTCTGGCTGTATTAAAAAAATTAGGCTTGATCCCTCCTGAATCGACTACGACGCAACTGTCGATGGTCAATTGCACTATGAAGAGACCTGTGGGCATTTCTTTTGATGTGATTATAAAAGTCTATAACTTCATCTTTCTAGCTGACTTTGTCATTTTAGACTATGAGGTTGACGACGAGATGGCCATTATATTAGGGAGACTATTTATGGCCATAGGTAGGGCAATGGTTGATATGGAGAAGGGGGAGAAAAAGTTTAGAGTGAATGGTGAGGAGGTCATATTTAATATCCTAAGAACAATGAAGCAGTCGACCGGCATGAGGGTGTTGTCGGTGATAGATTGTATTGATGACCTATGAGGATATTTCTATGGGTATCTTGATGAATTCTGAGTAATCAAGGTACCAATGTCGTGTCGTGATGTTAAATTAAGTACTACATAGGAGGAAATCCATGGGTTTGTTGGTGAAGTTTGAGCAACCAACATAGCCACATCATGCCTCGACATTAAATCAAGCATTGGGTGGGAGGCAACCCACTATTTTAATGCTTATTTTTGTTTGTTTTATTTTTGTAGGTACATATCTTGAGTAAATGAGTAGAATGTGGTAAGGATTTATAAATACATCTTTTTTTAGGTAAGGGGACTTAGTGACCAACTCATCAAGGTCATCATAAGTCCCACGTGGGCTAAGTAAGTTGTTCTAAACTTGAAAAGATGGAATTTTAAGAGTTTTTGGAGAATTTCTGGACTTCAAACTTATGAAAATACTTGTAGGTTCATTAATACAATTTACGACCCTAGAAGTAGCAAAATAAAGGTCAAAACACAAAGTCCAGTGAGAGGAAAATGGACAAATCTTTAGGTCCCACATACGGTGCAAACATGTAGACCACATATTCAACATACAGACTGTATGTTGACTCTGTAAGTGGAGCACGTGTGGGCCTAAATTTTGCCCCCACCAATGATTAATTAAAGCCTAAGTCATTCCCCCATGCTATTTTAATCCCTACTTGCTTATTTTTTAATTACCAAACTCTCAAAATTCTTTAATCTTAAAAACTCAAATTCCCTCTCAAAATTCAAAACTACCCACGTTCACACACTTAAGCAAAGGATAAATTAAGACTTATTCAGGGTACCAATCTATCTCAAAGTTCTAAATACATGTTCAACATTGGGTTTTTCTTTACCCCTTCATAGTTCACTTCTGGATACTCAAAGAAAAGGTAACTTTCTCGGCTCATAATAGTAGTATCATGAACTAAATGATAAACATGCGAGTTGATATGTTTATTTTCATACAAAATATATAAAAACAATCATTCTTGTGTATAGGAGCCTTGAAGTAGCCTGAAATATTGACGTGGGACTTTGTTCTTGTATTGAAATATAAGGTTAGGCCTTAAATGAAAGTTGAAGTTGAACAAGTAGAGGAATACCAAACGTTTGGCATGTTAGCTTGCATTAAAAATTATGATTCATGGTATGTGTGTGCACTTTGGACTTGTTGGAATTGTGAATAAGCTACAGGGGTGTGAAAATTGAGGACAAATTCAAAGTTTTAGAATTTTGAGTTTTTCCTTAACCTTTGCAACCCCTCATTATTTGTTGGATACTAACACTGGGTTTTCTAGGCACATATGGCTCATACAGATTCAAAGAAAAAGGCTATAGATTTTAGGCAACAGGTTGACTCTTTTAAGAGCAGTAGCTCGAAGGAGGAAGACAAACTTTCCCAAACCAGAGTAGCCTCAGCCAAAGTAACCCCGACCATAGCACCAGGGCTAGTGAATAGGGCAAAGAAGTTGGCTATTACTAAGGCTATTATTATGGACAAATGGGTATACCAATTAAAGTAAACTCATAGTGGGGAAAATAGTCGAATTCTACTCGGCCTATGATACAGGCTGAGGCTATTTCACTCCTAGGCAGGTCGAGGATGAAGAAGGTCAGGACATCACCCCCACATTATCCCTAGTCTTATAAGGGAGATGATGATGATGAGGTGATAGATTCTTAGTCAACGCCAGTAACAGATACATGAGACCCTTAATTTGAGAAAGGGTAACAAGATGAGTCTGATACAGTAGATAAGGATCAACCATCAGCAGTACCATAGTCTTAATAGGGTACAGACCAGGCTTTTTACCAGGTGCCAGTTTCTGATTCACAAGAACCAGCACAGCAAGGTCAGAGTTCTGACCCTACACATGTCTTGGAGGAGCCTATTAATAAGGTGAACTTGAGGTGATGTATGAAGGACCTTTATAGATATTTGAGTGAGACATTACTATTTTGAGAGACATCGGCTAGCCTAAGAGGGTTATATTTAAGGAGAGATAGATTGATTTATCAAGGTTGGCCGAAATATAATAGTTGTAGGCAGGTTTTTATCAATATCAGCTAGGATGGATGACTACACCCCTAGGTACTTACAGCCCAAAACTGGTACAGGAATTCTATGTATTATACCAGGCTACTGTAACTTTGACTATGCCCTAGAGGGCTATTCTAAGGCATGATGAGTAGCCTCAGCTTGCACAGACAGTAGTTAGAGGGGTTATTTTTTATATATAAGTGGAGGCTATCTATCATGTCATCTTTAGGCTAGATTATGTTGCAGAAACATCCACAACAAAGTGTGATTATAGATTGTGAGTTGTACGAGATAGAAATATTATGATGGATGTTGATCAGCAGAGCTAGAAAGTGAAGTTGACAAGTTGGATCGCTGGATACATTTCACCTCTGGGTTATGAGACCCCATGGATTGAGGGGAATGCTATGATAAAGAAAGAATTATTGAATTTTGATGCAAAGTTTTGGTGGTTGTTAGTTAGATTTAGACTGTGTCGACTGCTTCAAACAATGTGTTGATATGGGATGGAGTTGCTCTAGTTATTAGTATGGCATTCAGGTATGATATTAACTTTGTAGCCATTATCCAGTATGAGATTTGCATGAGAGCTTTCAGTGTGATGAAGACTATGCCATTTCTATGCCTTATTTAAAGACTTAGTGATGAGGTCGGTGTGCTTGGGATACGAGGAGTTGATGAGAGAGTACAGGTGATGTCCAGAACACAGACTAGGTTGATAATGGATTTGGTACGTACACTTACTACAATACTTCCAGCCCAGTCTGAGGGCCCATCAGCACCAACAGAGCATATTGAGACACTAGAAAGTAATGTGGGAGTTAGCATGGATCTTGATATAAAGGAGAAGAGAGAGGCCTCTAAGTTAAGTACTTAAGGTGAGATGACACCATCCACTTCTACATCATCCCTGAATTCTAATTCAGAGATGGTAGGTGCATCTCCATTGCCTCCTTGCCAATCTACTACAGCTGCTGCTATAGGTATGACTATGATATCTTATAAGTTCTTATAGAATTAGTGGCTAGTTAGAGAGATACTAATGATCGATAAAAGGTTGTTGAGATCGAGGTGGCTACTTTATATAGGCAGATCTGGCCATGGGTCTGGACTAGACTAGACACAACAGAGGCTATAAGGGATATTGCATACAGAGTCGCTATGTCAAAGTTGCGTGTTGATTTAAAGGTAGGTGTTGATGATTTTGAGAGGCATGTAGTATCTCAATTTATAGATATTGAGATACCAGATCTAGGCCACATTAGTAAGGAGGTGGATACTTTGCAAGTAGAAGTACACTTTCTCATTAAGAGATATATGATAGTCACTCCTCCAGTCATACCCCCAGTGGTTCAAATATCACCTTCACGTGGACCCAAATACTTTGATTTATTTGCAGAGAATAATGAGGAGGTCCCAGTAGATGGGAACAATAGAGGACACGTGGGGGATATGCAGGATCCTAATATTCCATATGACTAGGCCCTAAATAGGGCCAGCTATGAATTAGTGGAGTCTGTAGTTATTGAGATGTAGAGGCATGCTGAGAGAGCAATGAGTGCATCCTCTACCTGGGGATTCTCATGATATGGACGCCTAGTGTCTCCCAGGAATATCCTTATTTCCTTTGTTTATATTATTTTAGCGCATTTGTGACAGTGCGCAGTCTTTTAGTTTGGGGTGAGGTAAGTAGCCACGAGTTTTGTTGTCGTGCTTCTTTTTCTGTCAACCATAGTATAGCTGTAGAACCGACATGTCTTAGGGAAAATTTACATCATATTGTGTTTTATTTTGTATTGTATTGTATTTTTGTATAATTAGGAGATTTTTAAGTATGTAGGGTAGTTGTCATGTTTTTAATTTAATTTTCAAGAAAAAAATAACCCTCCAAAATTTTATTTTATAACTGTGTAAATGTATATATGTGTGAACATTGCAGATCTTGTCATGGCATTAAAATTAGGGACATGATAATCACTTGCTAACAATTTCATGATCGGATAGGTAGTAGCTTGTGAAATTTACTCTATGCTGTGTGTGTGTGAGATGTTACTTATTTCCTTTGTGTGTTAAATCAAGAACTTGCCTGGTTAGTCTTGCCTAGGATATAGGATAGTTGGTTAAGAAATGATCATAGGTCATTTTTTATACTAGTCCCCTTTTAGCCTAAATGACCTCTTATGTGTGAATTGTATCTCTTGATCCCTAAGATTGAGCCCTTGTTGAACCCAAGCACACATGCAAGTATACGTAGTCTCAGCAAGTAATACAATGGCCTTAAATAAAGCTGAATATTGATCCCTCAGATTTTTTTGTTAAAAACTATCCTATTCTATTTCACTGTTGAGATTAAATTGATGCAAAATTAACTAAAAGAGTTTTGAAAGTTATAACTAAAGTTAAGCTAAGCAATGTGGAAAATCAAAGACTTTGGACAATCAATGGATGAAAACCTAGGGTTAAAGCACTACGATCAATCATACTAAGCCATGTAACTTCATTGGTTAGATTACTTATCTTTGTTGTTGATTCGCAGGATTTATCATATGATCATGGTCTCCTGACCTCTAATATTCTATCTAAATGAACATTACAACTACATTGTTGAGAGAGGATGTAATAATCCAATTAGATGCACTAAGATGTCATCCTGAAAGTGAACCAAACAAGTCTTCTAGGTATATCCCTATCCTAGATGCTAATTCAAATTCCTTATTTTATAAAAGAAAAAGAACCTTGCTCTATTTACCCCCATATTCTATCCTCTTATTCTCCCTCCCAGGCTCACAAGACAATAATAGATGTATTCTAAGGGTTACGAATCCTCAAAATAGTTATAAAAAGGATAAATAAACACCCAAATATAATAATCAATGAAAACCAAATTAATTCAAAGCAATAGTTATTATGTTCTTAGTATTAACCCTGGAAAGGGGGCTTTTAGCCACTCATTGAATAATCGTAATCACCATAGATGAATATAAGATAAAATCCATAAATAATCTAAAGTAACAAAATAAAATCCCTATTTGAAGTTTTTTCCATCCCCTCTCCAAGGTTCAAATTCATCCAAGGTGTATAACATCAAGTTCAAGTGTCCTATTTATAGGAGGACAAAACTACCGAAATTGACCTAGCGTCTGCATCGCGGAGCTCATAACGGGGACTAGGGTGTGTGACGCACCCTCATCATGGATACACATTGTTTTGGGTACCTTATCAAGATACATATGTGTGACATATTCCCAATAGCCATGGATTTGGTAATATACTCACCATGGACATCCAAAGTGTCCGTTTTACGTTAAATCTTGTCCCGTGCTTTTGTTGATTCATTCCAAGACTTTTTGTGTTGTTTCAACTTGATTTACAGATTTTATATCATTAATATATCGTAATAATAAACTCACCAATCATTATATAGCATTAAACACCACAAATTAGATCTCAAAACAATACACAATCCACAACAGTGAACTAGAAACTTAAGCTAGGAACTAGTTTTGCCCTATTAATATTTAGCTTAGTGCTTGAACTCTTGGCTTGATTCAATTGAAATTTAAATATTATAAAAAAAAAATTCCACACATAATTACATAATAAACCATTAGTAACTCATTACATTCAATAGAATCCATCGAGATCAACTAGTCAAACACCTAGCTCAAGCTAGTAACTCTAGTTTTCTCATTTGAACTCTAAGTGACAAAACTAAGTACAAACTTGTATGAAGTGCACCATAAACATTGAAATCAAATAATTAAACACTTAGATACTCAATTATATCATCATTAATATATTAAGCACTTTCCTCAAAACAAGGCTAAATAAGCTCAAATAACAACACTAAGATGTATAAATCCACCTCAGATCACTACCCCACACTTAAAGCCTTGTTCGTCCTAGAACAACTCTTTACTCTAAGTGTGATAAGATGCGAAGACCCAACACTTCTACTACGAGAAATATATTTAAGATAGTACTACAATCACTACACAAAATGAAAGTTTCTACACCAAGCATGTTATGTACACAATTGAAAGTTCAAGAATACTACTCCAAAACATCCAGGACTCAAGAATTGACTCACCTAGTTGGCAAACACAAACATATTGTGTAATCAAAGGAATCTTAAAAATCACCCAAATATCATCAAACATGTTCCATCACCATAAGAGAGCTACCCATCACTTGTATACATGCAGTTTATTATAAATTGGGTACAAGAATCAAATTACGCTCACTCTCAACAAGAATTCACACATTACACAAGATGAACCATAGGCTTGTCCATAGTGTAGAACTCCACTAATATTAGAATAATAAAGCTTAGGATCAAATAGGTTTTAAAGGGTTGTAATGTAGGCAAAGGGATGGGTAGAAACTATTTTGGCCTAGAATAGTGACTATATTTCCTGAGCACTTTAATATATCACACTTTCCATTTAATTCATCTTTAACAACCAATTTCCACCACTTTTGTCTACCATTATCTTTTGTTTTAACCCATCTCAGTAAGCTCACTCATATACACTATAATGGGAGTATTGTCTATTAATTTATGATTCAGTTTTACCCTTCTTCACACCTACGTTATGTAACGCACCCCTATGATAGTCACCCTCAACTTAAGCAATTTGCCTTAGTTGAGGTGCACAATGTCTAAGGAGGACCATGGCCAAAATAGGTTCATTGTAACACAACTGGGCTAAAAATGGGAATTTCATTAGCGCAAATTTCTCTAACTTCCAACCACAACACATAAATTATACACACCAATAACTATTACTTTGGGGCTTCACTTTAACCATTCTCCTACTTGAAGTTCAAACTCCTTAACACAATTAATTTTACACTAAAGCACTTAGGAGCTTTGGATCAAATTAAGGTCAATAAGAAAAGGGGATACAGGCTATATATGAGGCTGCCAAAGAAAATAACCTAAAGTCTCAATGGGGTTAACTAGGATTATGCACAAGGGTAGGTAAAAGGTGGTATGCAAAAAGGCTATCAAGGAATTACCTATATCATCTCCTAAATCCACACTCTTTATTTCACTTTGCACACACACCAGGTAAGTTTCTGATATCAAGTATAACAAGGAATATATCGCAACCTCACACACACCTGGAACATGCTCAACTCAAGTAGGATCATTATAGACTCCTAATAAAATAAGTACATGAATTCAACATCAAGCCAACAAGTACACGAGTTATAATCATGAGCCTAGGAGTCAGAAAAGTAGTAGTTCACATAATCAAAATTCTCTTTACAAGCAAAACACTTGTATAATACAATCAAATATGGCACCAACAAAAATATCCCACACAAAAAAATTAAAATTACTCCTAAAAATGAAATTTTCCACCCCATACTTAAAAATCTACTTTGTCCCAAAAGTATACTTAAATGTAGCGATAGAAATACTTCCTAAGGCCTCTAGGCCTAGATAGTAGCATCTTTATACATTAAGAGGGTCTTGGGACCCCATACTTAGTCTTTACCATTCTTCTTAGCATAGGTTTTTCGATACACAGACTTTCTATCAATCTGTGACTCAACAAAAATAACAACTAGTAAAGTAAGAACTAAATATACTAAAAAAAATATTCTTTAACTTGGGTTGCCTCCCAAGAAGCGTCTGATTTAGTGTCGCGGCATGACCTAATCAACTTTTTCCTCCACCTTAAGGATATAAATTTTACCCCAACCTCGCATCTATCGTTTTACTTTGCTTATAGGGTGGTGGAACAAAGATGAGTGAACCGATTAATGGATAGTGCATAGAAAACCACTTAGCCTTAAAGTGATGTATGTTTTTGTGTTTTTTTTCTAGTGCAATATTAAGAATATAGGATTCTTGTTCCTTATCTTTACACTGCTCCACTATTTCAAATGACTCCACAGATATGTCATCATCTAAAGATAATGTATAAAAGTGATTTGAATGGGCCTAACCAATCCCACTTAAAAATTTACACTATTCACTACACACTCACTCTTATTTACCTTCTCAATTTTAGTCTCAAGAGAAACATTATAGTTGAATGGCTGAAATTCTTGTGTTTTCTACACAAATTGGCTAGTATCCTCCTGTGCTTTTCTCTACCTCTGCGGATATGGTGGTGGTGGTATCTCCTTAACCTGTGCAGCAACTTTAGATTTGAAGTACTCAAACTTCCTCAAATTATCAACAACTTTGTCTGCAACCAGTTGGGAAGTCAACTCTATATCTTTCTTCTTAGTTGTCTTTGGAAATTCATTATTAAGTATTTTACCATTCCTCAAAATAATTTCCATTACTTGTTTAGGAGGTTCAGTCACTTGGAAAACAACCTTGAACCTGGTATTTTATGCCTATTGTATCTGCCCCAACTGATGCTCATAATTCTTCAAAATTAAGTGCCAATTTTTAAGCTCAACAACTAACTATTCTTGGGTGTCCATGATCTTCTTTAACATCTCCTCTATATTACTGGCCTATGTCTTTGATTGTTGTTGCTGAAACTACTACTGCTGGTTGCTCCATGATTGAATTGGTAGTTGAGTCTACAACTTTTGACTGTAGGCATTCCCATAATATGTCCTTTGAGTATTGACCACAAATATCACTGACTCAAGATTAGCAGCACACATCGCTATAGAATGACCACTATTGCCACAAACCTCACACCAACTTATGGTCTGCTCCACAGATAGGATGGTATCTATCTCAGATTGTAAAGGTCTCTTCCACTCACTTTTATCAAAATTTGGACAAAAATCCTCTCGATGGGGTCATCCACAAAAACAACAAGAATCGTCATTTCTAGAAAACCATCTATCCCAGGCTTCCATATCAAGAAGTGTGATAAGAAAGTAAAAGAAAATAAAAAAACTAAAATGTGTACAAATCAATATAGATAAACTAAAAATAAGATAGTTGCCTATTTATAAGTCCCTGACAGCGGTGCCAAAAAATTGTTGCACCCAAGCGCACACGCAAGTGTACGTGGTCTCTCCAAGTAATACAATGGCCTTAAATAAAGCCAAATATTGATCCCTCAGAGACATGTGTTGACAAATATCCTATTCTAGTTCACTGTACATTAAATTGATGCGAAAGTAACTAAAAGAGTTTTGAAAGTTATAGCTAGAGGCAAACTAACCAATATAGTAAATTAAAGACTTTGGACAATCAATGGATGAAAACCTGAGGTTAAAGCACTACGATCAATCCTACTAAGCCATGTAACTTCATTGGTTAGATTACTTATCTTGGTTATTGATTCGCAGGGTTTATCGTATGATCATGGTCTCCCGACCTCTAATCTTCTACCTAATTAGACATTACAACTGCATCATTGAGCGAGGATGTAATAATTCAATTAGATGTATAAGATGTCATCTTGCAAGTGAACCAAATTAGGTTTCTAGGTATATCCCTATCCTAGATGCTAATTCAAATTCCTTATATTATAAAAGAATAAGAACCTTGCTCTATTTACCCCCTTATTTTACCTCTTACTCTCCCTTCCAGGCTCACAAGACGATAATAGATGTATTCTAAGGGTCGCGAATCCTTAAAATAGTTATAAGAAGGATAAATAAACACCCAAATATGATAAACAATCAAAACCAAATCAATTCAAAGAAATTGTAATCATGTTCTTAGTGTTAGCCCCAGAAAGGCGATTTTTAGCCACTCTTGGAATAACCATAATCACCATAGATGAATACAAGATAAAATCCAAAAATAATCTAAAGTAATGAAAACAAATCCCTATTTGAATATTCTTACATCCCCCATCCAAGGTTAAAATCCATCCAAGGTGTATAAAATCAAGTTCAAGTGTCCTATTTATAGGAGGACAAAACTGCCAAAATTGACCTAACGTCTGCGTCACGGAGCTCATAACGGAGACTAGGGTGTGAGATGCACCATAATCATGGATACATACTGTTATGGGTCCCTTAGGTAGCTACCCATGAGTTTCAGGTGCCCAACATCCATGGCTTTGGTCAGATATGCACCATGGACATCCAAAGTGTCCATTTTACGTCAAATCTTATCCCGTGCTTTTGTTGATCCATTCCAAGACTTTTTGTTTTGTTTCCACTTGATTTATAGATTTTATATCATTCACATATCATAATAACCAACTCACCAAGCATTATATAGCATTAAAAACCGCAAATTAGAGCTCAAAACAATACATAATCCACAATAGTGAACTAGAAACTTAAGCTAGGAACTAGTTTCGTCCTATTAATCTTTAACTTAGTTCTTTGACTCTTGGCTTGATTCAATTGGACATTAAATATTATAAACAGTTTTTTCCACACATAATTACAAAATCAACCATCAGTAACTCATTACATTTAATAGAATCCATCGAGATAAACTAGTCAAACACCTAGCTCAAGCTAGTAACTCTAGTTTTCTCACTTGAACTCTATGTGACCAAACTAAGTATAAACTTTTCTAAAATGCATCATAAACATTGTGATCAAATACATAAACACTTGTATACTTAATTATATCATCATTAATGAATTAAGCACACAAGTTGTCCTCAAAACAAGGCTAAATAAGCTCGAATAACAACACTGGGGTGCATAAATCCACCTTAGATCAGCCCTGTAGCCTATTTTTTAGTCTTACCTTTCACCTTATTATTTGTGTTGAAATAAAATTTTTTGTCCCAATACTCCTTGGACATTATGCACCTCAACTCAAGAAAATCGCTTAAGTTGAGGATGGTTATCATAGGGGTGTGATGTAAAGTGGGTATGTATAAGGGTAAAATGAGAGAAAAATATAGTAGGGTTGGGTGTGGTAGAAAAAGAAAAGAAAAATTATGAAAAAAGAAAAATTAAAAAACCACACCCAACCTAAATGTGCAATAAATAAGGTAGAATAAAAAGGAAATTGGTTGTGTGTGGACCCCAAAAGTAGTTGTACTGATAAGGAGGCTTAGTAACTTGATATATCCATATGTACCATACCATTCCCAAGACTATATTACAAGCCGAATAAAGTCCTATAGTAATCCTAACTTGTTTGTCCGAAAACTAACCTGAAGAAAATAATGGCAAACCTATGGTATTTGATGCACACTGATTGGAACTTCTCTTTTTGAGTGTAAGCATCTGTTGACTGTCCCTACATTGAAATGCATCATTTCATATGAATGAGTGGGAATTCTTTGCTATGAGGGCATATGACAAATTTATAGTTGTTTACCTATTTTTGTTAGTGTAACTTGTGTATGCATGCATGATTATCTGTTGTTTATATAATTCCATACCTTGATCCCATTGTGTCACATTATTGTACTTCATGGATATATAAAGTTTATTTTGAAAGGTTAGGATAGGAGAGGGTATTATGGTTTGAGCTTAAAGTGTTGACTGACTGCCTTGTATAGATTAGATTCTCCTAATTAAGCATCATATTTTTTTGTTTTATTTTATTATGTTATGTTGCCCGAGGACATACAAAATTTATAAGTTGAGGGTGTTGAAGTGCTATAGAAATATAGAACTTTTCACGCTTAAAACTATGAAAATATGCAAGTTTCTTAGGATGTTTTGTTAGATATGATGCATTTTAGGTATGGTTTGCAGGAAACTAGGTTTTGGATTCAATTCAGAAGAAAAAGTAGAAAATTAATGTTTTTGGGTACATACAAAGTCAACTTTGGGCATATGTGCTATATACTTAGTGTATGTGAGAAAAGTATGTTGAGAAACTGAAATTCTAGAGACTAAGCTATAGGAAAAAGCAAGAACATCAACATACTAAGTCAACATACGGTCCGCATGTTCAACATATAGTTTGTATGTAGACTTAGTCTGTAAAATATGCCAAAGCTATAGAGTTGAAGGTCTAGGATTCAAGGGTAAAAACATACTAAGTCCAACATATGGTTCGTATGTTCAATATACGGTATGTATTTTCAACATACAGTCCATATGTTGACTTAGTGAGTAGCCACCGACTTTGTTTTTACTTTTTCATTCAGGATTTGATTTTTAGTTTACACACTCTTTATAATCCGAAACATATATTCTGATTCTGTGATACATCTTCAGTCTTCGAATTATTTTGTATTGATTTTGGATGTTAATTAAGTTAAAGTTTTAGGTTTTTCAATTGTTGATTATTATGTGATTGTTGAATGCTTTATAATATAAATTCCTTTGATAGTTACACAAACATAAGCAGTTAATCTCCCTTAGCTAGGGTTATGGGAACCCTAGCTACAGAAGAAGTTGAGGAAGAGTTTAATCATTCTAGACTATTGTTACTGCATGAATTAGGGTTTACTTCGATTTTATTGATTTCATGATGGGTGCACATTTTAGGATCTAGCTTGTATTCACTACAAACCTAAGAGAGAGGTAGAGATTGAGAAAATGGAATCACAATGATGATTTGGGGTTAACTGCTGAAATAAGCTTACTTATACTATCTTTTAAAGCTAATTAATTCCCATCTAATAAGCTTGAGATTGAGAGGAGAGAGTTGTAACTGGTGTCCAAGGTAAGGGTTAGTAAGGTAACACTCTGAGACCTAGAGGAGATGAGTGAAATTTACCAAATAGTGCCGATATACGATTGGTGATACCTATCTTACCAGTCTCTACATGCGCAACTGTTATATAGTTGGATTGAGCACGAGAATCTTACTGAGTTAGAAGCCAGGGGGAACATAACCCTAGTGTTTATGTATGACTGAATTAAAACCAGAATTTATATTTGCTACTTGTTCGATATTGTCACTTCAAACCCCCCATTTACTTTCCTGTTCTGCCCATTGACTACAGCAGTTAAGATCCATAATTCCACAAATTCCCTTGGGATTCAACCCCAATCTTTATTGGGTTACTATCTTTGACACGATTGCATAATCTTCAGATTGAAGGTGTATCTTGAGCATTATCAAATTTTGGCACCGTTGTTGGGGAATACGGTTTCAGAGTTCCTAATTGAAGTTGTTGGAGTTGTTGGATTTTATTTTATTTTCTTTTGTTGTCTTGTTACCTACTCTTCTTGTGATGACAACATGGCCATAAGAAGTATAGAGTGATGATGACTCCTTATTTATTAACTCCTCGGTGTGGTTTCTTTTATTTTCCTTTTTTTTTCTTTCTTTTGCTTTTTCTACCCCACCTAGCCTTCTTTTTCTCTTATTTTACCCTTCTTCATACCCATTTTACACTATGCACCCCTATTATAGCCACCCTCAACTTTGGCATTTTTCCTGAGTTGAGGTGTACAATGTCCAAGGAGGACCAGGGACAAAATAGGTTCATTATAACATAAATGCGAAGGTGAAAGGTGTAACAAGAAAAATAGGCATACAGGCTCAAAATAAGAATCAAGGGATAGTATTCGCAAATGAAAGTTCATTTAGGCTAAAAGTGGACTAAGGTCAAAAACGTCCTATGATCCTTTCCTAACCAACTATCCTACAGCCTAGGCAAGACTAATTGGGCAAGCTCTAGATTTAACACAAAAAGGGATCTAAGTAGCATCTCACACACACATGACATAGAGTCAATATTACAAGCTACTACCTATCCGGTTCATGCAGTTGTTAGCAATGATTATCATGTCCCTAATACTAATGCCATAATAAGATTCTCAATAGTCACATATATATACATATCACATAGTTAAAAACAAATAGACAATTGGAGAGGTATTATTATCTATCTCAAAAATCAACAAAAATATTTCAACTGACCTAGATACTTATTTTTATCCTAGTTAACCACAAAACAAAACATAATACACCTAAACATGCCATCTCTACTAGGAACAGGACTCCGGAGAAAAGAGGCGTGACAACAAAAATCCAAAAGGACATTAAGACCCACAAACAGCCCCACCCTCAACTTAAAATTAGGCATTGTCCCTAATGCATCAAATCAATAAAAACTAAGAGAGTTAGGAACATACCTGTAGCAACATAGATATAGAGATCTAACATCAATCACGAATACAAATACACAAAACAAAATACCTTGGGTTGGCTCCCAAGAAGTACCCAATTTGACATCGCGGCCTGACGGGGCTATGTTGGTTACTTAAACTTCATCAAGGTGGTGCCATAGTTGGGCTCCAACTTTCTCTTTCCACTATGAATTTATGAATTTCACCCCTAATTATATTTCTAAGTTCCCATTATTCTCTTGGTGTGGAGGTAGAAAAATAAAAGCCGTATGAAATAGATGTGGCACATTGTACTTTTTGGCCCTGGCGTGAGGAATTTAGTTCTTTGATTCTGGCTCATCAAATTCAAGAATATAGACATATGTTTCCTCCTCCTAGCACTCTTCTTCAGGTTCAGATGGATCAATTAAGATCTGACTATCCAAACACAATATGGAAAAATTCTTCGAATGAGGTCCAATATGCCTCAACTCAGGAATTGCATTCTTTTTTACACCCTCACATAACTCTAGTACACTCTCCTTAAGCATGACACTATCCATAGGAGTGTGAATAATTTTTGACTCCTCTAATTTTAGCTCCTCACATTGGCTTATCAGAATTTTTTAGTTTCACACCACCCATAACTAGGTTGCTGGGCATTACACACAACAACTTTTGTATCCAATTCTACTTGTAAGTGGTGAATATTCAAGCCAAACATATCGACCTTTTTAATAATATCTTGATTTCCTTTTTTTAGGAGCAACAACGTGTCAAGCATGCTCTCATTATGTTCCAACAATATATTTATTATGCTCCTGCAGTAATGCACCATATCAAAAGAAAAAGGATCAATAAATAAGGAGTCATCATCACTCCATACTTCCTCTGGCCAGGTTGTCATCTTAAGAAGAGTAGACAACACAGCGAACAAAACAAAATAAAATAAAACCTAATAACTCCAGCAACTTCAACCAAGAACTCCTAAACCATATTTCCATGGCAACGGCACAAAAATTTGACAACGCCCAAGCTACACCTTCAATCTATAGATTATATGGCCATTGTCAAATATAGTAATCCAAGTTTAGGGTTGAATCCCAAGGGAATATGTGGAATTATGGCTCTTAACTGCTGCAGTCAATAGTCAGAACTGGAAAGTAAATGGGGGGTTTTAAGTGACAATATTGAACAAGCAACTAAATATAAATTCTAGTTGTAATTCAGTCGTAGATAAACACTAGGGTTGTGTTCCCCATGGCGTCTAACTTAGTAAGCTTCTCGTGCTCAATCAAACTATACAACTGCTGCACATGTAGAGTCTGATAAGATAGGAATCACCATTTGCCTCTTGGCACCATTTTGTAAATTTCACTCATCTCCTCTCAGACTCAGTATGTTGCCTTTATAACCCTTACCTTCGACCCCAGTTATAACTATCTCCTCTCAGTCTCATGTTGATTAGATAAGAGTTAACTGGCATAAGAAGATAGTACAAGTAAGATTATTTTGGTAACTAACCCTAAATCGCCGTTGTGATTCCCTTTTCCAAATCTCTACCTCCCTCTCAAGTTTGTTGTAAATACATGTTGGATCCTAATGTGTTCACCCATTAAGAAATCAATAAAAGCAAAGAAACCCCCGATACATGGAACAACAATAATCTAGAAGGATTGAACACTTCCCCTACTTCTTTTTTAAGCTAGGGTTCCCACAACCCTAGCTAAGGGAGATTAGCTGCTCATGTTTGTGTAACGATCAAAGGAAATCATATTAGAAAACATTCAACAATCACACAACAATCAATAAATAATAATCCCAAAACTTCAACTTAATTAATAACCAAAATCAATTCAAAATAATTCTAAGACCGAAGACGGATCTAAGAGACAAAATATATGTTTATGGGTATAAATAATGTGTGAACTGAATACAAAACCTCATTAGAGTATTTAC
Organism: Capsicum annuum; assembly: GCF_002878395.1. NCBI lineage: Eukaryota > Viridiplantae > Streptophyta > Magnoliopsida > Solanales > Solanaceae > Capsicum > Capsicum annuum. Next base: position 112,044,914 of record NC_061113.1, on the reverse strand, counting down.
AAAATACATGGAACCCTAAAAATCAAGTTCCAAATGAAAAAGGAAAAACAAAGTCGGTGGCTACTTACTAAGTCAACATGCGGACCGTATGTTGAACATACGAACCGCATGTTGGACCTAGTATGTTGCCACCCTTGAATCCTGGATCTTTAACTCTTTGGAATTTGGTATTTTTGTACAGACTAAGTCCACATACTGACCGCATGTTGAACATGAGAACTATATGTTGACTTAGTATGTTGATGTTCTTGCTTTTTCTTGCAGCTTAGTCTCTGGACTTCCAGTTTCTTAACATACTTTGCTCACATACACTAAGTATGTAGCAATACACCAAAAATTAACTTTGTATGTACCCAAAACTTCACTTTTGTTCTTTTTCTTTAGAACTACATCCTAAACCTAGTTTCTTGCAAACCATACCCAAAATGCATTATATCTAACAAAATATCCTAAAAACTACATATTTTCATAGTTTTAAGCATCAAAAGTGCTATATTTCTTTAGCACATTAACACCTTCAACTTAGAACTTTTGCATATCCTCAGAAACACAACACTATATAATAAAACAAAACAAAACACGACACTTAACTATGAGAATCTAAGCTATCCAAGGCAGTCAGTCAGCACTTTAAGCTCAAACCACAATATCCTCTCCTATCCTAACCTTTCAAAACCAACTGTATATAACTATGAAGTACAACAATGTGACAAAATGAGATCAAGGTATTGCATTACATTAACAACGGATAATCATGCATGTATATACAAGTTACACTACCCAAAACAAGTAAACAGCTAGCAATGTGACTCATGTGTCCTCGCAGCAAAGAAGTCCCCTCACTCATATGAAATAATGCATGTCAATGCAAGGACAGTCAAGAGACACTCATACTCAACGATAAGTTCCATTTAGTGTGCATCAAATACTATAGGTTGTCCCTTATTTTCTTTACCTTAGGTTGCGGACAGTCAAGTTAGGATCACTCTAGGACTTTATTTGGCTTGTAATGTAGGCTTGGGGGCTGCTATGGTACATATGGATATATCATATCACTAAGCCTCCTTGGCACTACAACTACTTTTGGGGTCCATACTTAACCAATTTCCTTTTCATTCCACCTTTATTTCTCCCTTTTTATTCGTTATTGCATATTTGGGTTGGGAGTGGGTTTTTTTTCACTATTTTTCTTTCCTTTTTATTTTTTCTTTTGCCCTTTTTATTTGGTTTTCCTATCTCACCCAACCCTACTCTCTTTTCCTCCCATTTTACCCTTTTACATACCCATTTTACATCTCACACCCCTATGATAGCCACCCTCAACTTAGGCGATTTGCCTGAGTTAAGGTGCATAATTTCCAATAAGGAATGGGCCAAAATAGGTTATGCAACACAAATAGGAAGGTGAAAGATGTGACAGTAAAAACTGGTACAAGGCTCAACTTAGGGATCAAGGGATACAATTCACACATGGAAGGTAATTTAGGCTACATGTCACGACCCAAACAAAGGCCTAGCGATGATAGGTATCTCAAGTCCCACGTGGATCGGAGACCAACCCCTTCACATAACTGAACCAACACAACATCCTCAAATTTCGAATGAATTCCAACACATAACAATATAACATCAACTGAAAACTATAAAAAATAATCATTAAGTATCTATACCATCCATCATTAATCAAACAACTATTCGTCACCAAATAATCAATCAAATCACCTAAGTCCACAGTAATCCAACAAAGCCTCCAAAAACTAAGGGTTAATAAAATATCGAGACATGCTCCTGATAATAGCCAAAACCAATATCCAAAAGATAGTTAAAACATAAAAAGGAAATCATAATATGAACAAGGTTTTTCCAAAGAATATAAGCTCACCACTTTAATCTAACTCACTAGCTGATGCCGAATCCAAGTCATTGAGCAAGAGATGTGGAAATATGGCCAGTTCCTACATCGCGTAGGGATATAAATCTAAAGACGATTAGCGTTTGGAGTGATAACATGTAACTCAGGGATAGAGGAACAAAATAATGCCATGATAATAGTTCAAAACCAACACATTATTCAATGCATAATATCTTATGAAATACGTATACATATATAATACCACATTGTGGGGTACAGAACAAGGCATAACAAGAACTTTAAAAGCCTTAACCTGGGTTGTGTAGCATAACTGTCATATAACAACGCATCCACGGGGGCCCATCTCTCCCTTAGATGGAAGGGCCCCAATGCGTGTAGCCACATAAACTAGAGAATATCCTTATTCATAGATGCCTTTTTTGGGGATCGAACCTCCCGGCATAGTCAAGGTGACCTAAGCACCAATGTATACAATATGGGGGAATCAAACCTCCCATTCATATGTCATTTAGATACCCATACCGGCTAGTATGGTTTTTTGTGTTAGTCCTTTGGGACTTCTATTTTCACAGCCTGGCTACACATCCTACTCTTAAGCCCAATTTAAAACATTTGACATATATTAATATTTATTAACTCATCATACATATAGGAACCTCATTGGTATCATCATACCAACCCTACTTGCAAGCATACATTATGCCTTAACAATAATTTTATCATCTGGGACTCGAACATTGTCCAAACATGGACATCAAGTTAATTTAACATTTGGGACTCGAACCTGTTTAGCCAACCAAACCCCAAGGTTACAATTTAAACAAATCTATGGCTATCAAGGCCATTGCATAGTCCTTCATCAATCATTTTCAAGGTTATACCAAAGCCTTAGTTCAAAAACATAATTCAACTTATGGCAGTATAATTCTTATTAACAATTTCACAAACAGGTTGAGGGAATGCCGTTATCAAAGCCAAAATCATTAAATTTGGGGTTCAACTATGATCCCTCGATTAAATCACCATTCCCATCCACCCATATGTGCAAAACCATAATCAAAACATGCATAATCACAAATTGAACCATAGAAAACAATATTCAATAATATGCATTCAAACCCCTCAACCTTGGTTTCAAAACTACCATTAATGATTTATGAACAATGCTTTAAACATATACCTTTAGTAAACTAACAATGAGGGAAGAGTCACATGCCAGAATTACAAAGATTCACGAAGAAAAATTAACTCTTGAACCCTTAGATGGCCACTTTGGAGAAACCCTAGCCAATTTTGCTTGAGAGGATTCTGAGTGTGTAAAGAGGATGTTTGGTCTTATAAATTATAGAACGAATGCCCAAAATATGTTTTAGGGATGTGGGGTCTTAAGGTTTTCAAGTGGGGAAATGTCCCATGTCCAAAATACGCCAAACTAAAAAATGTAAAAAGGTCATCCTTAGTTATGAGTCGACCCATCGACTCATCACCACATCATACTACTCATATCCATGAGTAGTGTCCTAAATAGTGAGTTGGATACCCATATATTATCTATCTTACGACTCTATGATCCCACTCATGACCTAATAATACAACTTATATAGTCTAGTCGTATCCAAGACAAAACCCAAAGGAATTAGACACTAGACAACATATGATACAACCCTACCACTCGTAATATGGTATCAAGCCTCGTAGTGAGTCACTCGTACTTAGAGAAGAACTCAACCAATTACACACTGGTTTGGTTACGACTTGGTTCCCTAGTCCTGTAGCCACACCATACAACTCATATGGTGAGTTGTCAACAGTATAGTGAGCTTAAAGCTCAAGGAGTTTTAAAGGACCAAAATCCAGAGCATTTCAGTCTCTCCCTTAGGATCATTCATCCTCAAATGATGGGATAAGTCATTTCTAGCACAATTAGACCTCAAACATCGTTACTATAACCCTTAAGACAGAAAAAAATACTAAGTAAATTTTTCAATCTATCTTTAACAAATACATAAATCAAAGTGTCAAGAACATACATACCTCAAGCATGAATTTCTGGAAAAGGGAATAGGAAAGGATACTTGGACTTCATGTCCTCCACGGCTTACCAAGTAGCTTCCTCAAACATTTGGTTCCACCATAGAATACATCTTTTTTCCATAATCGACGAACTTGCTGATCTAAGATCCTTACCTAGACCTCATCATAGGATAAAGAATCTGAATACCAATTCTCTCCAAGGGAGAAACCAATGAAGGATCACCCACATATTTTCGTAACACATGGAATACCGAGTAAATAGAATTCATGGTAGAGGGAAAATCCAATTCATACACAACGGTACCAACCCTTCTTAAAACCACAACAGTTTGCTGTCCCATATCTCCCTTAATCTTCATCAAGACCAGATCCAGTACCTGTTTCTCTTTTATTTCAAAAAAAAGGGATGACTTTACGACCTCTTGCACAAACACACTACCATCCGAAAAGTTTAAGCGATGAACTCCAAAGTTAGCCAAATGGTGGATGTCCTTAACCAATTCTTTCTTATCCTTATCCACAGCAAAAAGCTACCCATTGTGTCATGACCCGAACTAGGGCCTAGATGTAATGTCCATCTCAAGTCCAACCAAGACCGAGTACCGCCCCCTTAACCTAACCCAACCACTTTATACCGCATTAGATGGATTGAATTCTGAACATATAACAAGATAAAGGTATTGTTCACATCAATACTCTAGGATAGGATCATGACTGTGACTGACCTAACCGAGTCTAACCGTACCAAACCCAACCATCCATACCATACCAAACCAATGAGAATATCAAAACATAACATGACAATCAATCCCAAAATGTAATATATTGGAACAACCAACAATATTATCTAAAGATGTCAGCCCAACACCAATGCCAACGCTAAGGCCGACACTAATACCAATCCCGCCCACACCAACCCCCAGAAGTACCATAAAGTCTCTATCTAAAAGAATATAATTTTCTGATTAAGGCATGACCCCAACCATAGCTAAAACCAATATCAAAAATGAAAATAAAATTTTAAGATTATCCATTTCATGAATTGGAGTCTTCTGGAAAGATGGAAGCTCACCACTTTAATCCAAATGATGTCCTTGAGTCAATCACTATGTAGGAGGAGTTGAACGACCAGTTCCTTCATAGTGTGGGTATACAACTGCTAGTAGATGGGTTAGGAAATGATCGCTAGCATGTATCTCAAGATAAGGATAAAGTAATGCCATTTAAAAAACCAAGTTAAACCATCCATTATGCATACAACCATACATATATATATAAGTTTTGGGAAAGGGAATCCATGTTTAACATGCATTTAAAACCTTTACCTGGGCTATGTAACCTTGTTGTTTAACTATACCCATCAGTCATATGGGTTCAGCTCCCTCTGCTGAAAGAGTCCCAGTGCTTGTAGCCGCATGACTAGGAGATATCCCATGGGACGAATAGTACATCCCTACAATATAAAATGTGACACTTGTACGTGGCTATCAAGGACCCCTCATAGCGGCAAATATGAGTTTCCAATTTCAGTTCCCCCTAAACCTCCATCTTCCACGGCTCAATTACACATCCTACCATTAATGCCAAAATTAAAACCATATCCAAACAAATCCAATTACCATTTATTAACCAAGGCCATTGATTAGTGGTATCGTCATACCAACCATACTTGCAAGATTTATCCATAGCCAAACTATTTAGTTTAACGGGACTCTCAAGTGCCCTATCTGTTTACCATATTAACCTTTTGGGAGACTTCTATGTATTTCACAAGCAAAACCAATAAGCCTTTAACCTTTGTAAACCATTTATATTTTTATACATAAGCTGAAAACAAGTAAGGGTTTCATTTTAAGAAGACAATGCAATGAATATATCTTTATAAGCATTCTATCAAACACCTTGGGCATGTAATATAACCAAAACCAATTCCAAAGACCGTTAAACTATTACCATACAATCCAATTGCCCAAAACCACTATTAATGCATTTAAAAGCATAGTTAAACCATAGGAAACCATAACCAAACCATTTACACCAAAACCCCCACTTATTAGTGGAAAACTATAACCTATGCAATATTAAAACCATGAAAATAACCATAAAATCTATGCCTTTTTAGAAATAAGAAGTAGGGAAGAGACACATGCCTTAAACCGAGAAAGATGATTGAAGAAAATCACCAAATCAAGTCCCAAAGCAATCCCCAAGTTGAAACCCTAGCTCTCTATCCCCAAAAGCTCTTGAGAGAATTATTGAATGTTTTGGAATAGTTTTCTATGTGTTAATGAATAGAATAATAGGGTAATAACCTCCTAAGTGTATTAGAAGTCGTGGGTCATAAATACAGGAAGTAGGAAAATGTCTATAATACCCCCACTTAAGTCCCTTAAAAACCTGTCACAAGGATACGATTAACCCTCTTACGAGTCGTAACCTTCCTTACAATTGGATCCAACCAATTGTACCACAGCCTTAACCTTGGCTCAGATACTGTACGGTATATGACTCATCCAACTAAGTCATAACCTCAACATATGATTCGTACCTATGATCCATAGCCTTGGCAGAATGAATTACCAAGAGGATTAAATACTGCCCACTATACAAGTCCCTGATGTAACTCATATCCAAGCCTTATGACTCATAGCCTTTAGTTCTGACCATTCCAGTGATCAAAACCATCCATCAACTAACACTGGTCAGCTTACGACAGGACTATAACACTCATACCCCAATATACGGCTCATATCCATGAGTCATATTAGGTCTGGAGAACAGTTTTCAAGGAAAATTTTCTAATGCCAAAACCCAGGATATAACACATTGACAACCTCCTAAGAGGATCACCAACCACGTTAGCTTTACCTGGGTGGTAGTGAAGATTCATATCATTGTCCTTCAGTAACTCAAGCCACCTCTTTTTCCTAACATTAAGCTCTTCCTGGGTGAACACGTACTACAAGATCTGATGATCAGAAAAGATATCAATATGGACCCCATACAGATAGTGATGCCAGATTTTCAATATGAATACCACGACTAACAACTCCAAGTAATGAGTTGGATAGTTATTTTCATGAACCATCAACTGTCTAGAGGCATAAACAACTTCTTTGCCATGCTGTATTAGTACACAACCAAGTCCCACTCGAGATACATCATAATAGACGACAAAACCTCAGTGCCTTCAGGAGGAGTCAAGACTAAAGTTGAAGTCAACTTATCTTTCAGCTTCTCAAATACCCTTGCAAGCATCATACCATAAGAACTTCACCTTTTTATGAGTCAACTTGGTCAATGGGGCAGCATAGAAGAGAAACTTTTCACAAACCCTTTATAGTAATCAGCTAAACCTAAGAAGCTCTATATATAGGTTAGAGTCATAGGTCTAGGACACTTCTTAACCACCACAGCCTTCTGAGGAACCACCATGATCCCCTCACTAGATATCACATGACCCAGATAAGTCATAATATTCAACCACGTGTCATATTTAGAGAACTTAGCATACAACTGTTGATCTTTAAAGGTCTGCTACACTAGGCAGAGGTGATACACATGATCCTCCTTACTCTTAGAGTAAACTAAGATGTCATCAATGAAGATAATCACTAATGAATCTAGAAACTGATGAAAGGCCCTATTCATCAAGTCCGTGAATGCCACAAGGGCATTAGTCAAGCCAAATGACATTACTAAGAACTCAAAATGCCCATATTAGGTGCAAAAAGTTTAGGGAAATCCACCCCCCTAATCTTTAACTGATGATACTCGGACCAAAGATCGATCTTAGAGAAGGATTTGGCATATTAAAGCTAAGTTCATAGTGTTTTCATAAAAATCTAGGGCATTATGGTAAGAAGCCAACCAAACCATACCCATGATAACTTCAAAATCTACCATATCCATGACAAACAAATCTACCCAAGTCTTACACCCAGTAAAAGTCACAACACAAGCTTGGAACACCAAATGTACCACAAAAGAATCTCCTATAGGGGTAGATACATGAATAGGCATAGTAAGAGGCTCACTAAGAAAATCAAAGTTGGAAGCAAAATATGTAGACACATTGCAGAAAGTTGATCTCAGATCAAATAACGTAGACGTAGATCTAAAATAAATAGGGATGATACTTGTTGTAACAGTATTGTAAGCCTCTTCCTATGGTCTGGTAGGTATAGCATAGCACTATCTATGACCACCAACTGTCTGAGTAGGCCCATGAACACCACCACTGACACCACTACCTCTGTCTAGTGCACTTCTACTAAAATAGAAGTATCCCTAAACACACGACAGGGATATTTTTTAGATAAATGGCCAGTCTCATCACAAACATAGCAAGCTCTATAACTTGACTCAATAGAAGGAGGTACGACTGCATCGGGATGACCACCCTAAACTGCTAAATTAGATAACCCACTACCTGAACTCTATAAGGCTGCTTGTATAATTATATTATGACATCTATGAAAATCTCTGGAATCCCTACCTTGAGAAGTGGTGACCTTTGAACTCGCTCAGATGGCACACCCTCATAGTGTCTTCCTTAAATGGTCAAAGAATATCCTCATTTATCTTAGCATGATCCACCATACTCTGAAATGATACTCCAAACACTATCATCTGAGATGTATCTAGCTGAAGAAAAACATCCAACCCCTTCATGAAATTTTGAATCTTCTCAGATTTGGTGGCAATAATGGCATAGAAAGATCTTAACAAGATATAGAAGCATACCTCATACTCTGCAATAGACATGGACCTTTGATCTAGGTGATCAAACTCATCCCTCATCCGATCCCTTAGACTGTAAGGTACAAAACTCTCAGAAAAGGCCTCAGCAAATCGATCCCAAGTCATCTTAGAAAATCAAGAGGCCTGCAACCAACAAGTGACCTCCAACAATCCCTAGCGGCATTTCTCAACTAATAAGTGGTATACACACCACCATGCAACTCAAGAGAACCCAGGTTATGCAACTTCTTACGAGAGTCAATCAAGAAATCATAGGGATCCTCACCCATAGTACCATTAAACCTAGGAGGACCCAAATAAGTGAATCTCTCAAACCTTCTCTAATCCTCATAAAACATAACTAACAATAAGAGGAGGCGTGGTAAATTTGGAAGGTTGATATCCTACCTAAAAAAGATACATAGATGAAGGATGAACTCCCGACCTCAGAATACCTACTCAAATACAGAAACTGAAGGAGGAATAAAACTCAAAGTCTATGAAGTACCAAAAGTAGAAGAAAGTACTACGGGAGGATCCACACTTGAGAATAGAGGAATTCCATAAGAAGAATCTAGCGTAGATGGAGGTAAAATACTTAAAGTTGGGGGAACAACAGGCACATTCAAAGGAGCACCCTCTAAATAGGTCAATAAGCGAATTAATAACCCCTCCAAGACTAGGGTAAAAGAACTCCATGGAACTAATGTAGGACCTCTTTCCCTAGAACATCCTTGGATCAAGGCAGCTCCTCATGCCTAGCATGTATGTTTAGGTTGTCCATGATTACTTTCCCTCCCTCTAGTTTAAGCTCTATCCTTGAGTTCTGGCTCAACATCCTTAACCTCTCGAGCTCTAGTCCTCACCATCAACGTAGAAAAGGGTGAAACATAAATTAGAACACTAGGTATAAACCACCTATATGACTAGGAATCAAAATAGAGCAGTTTTTTCTAAAGACATATTATAGCCTCTTGAATATAGAAAGACACCTATGTATCGATCTAAGGGACTCTACTAGACATCCAACTCTTACACTTATGAGGCTGATGAACCTGGCTGATTTGATATTAATTTTTCACGACCTAAAAACTTTATCATGATGGAACTTATCACGACTGAGCCTTGATAAGTAAGACAAATACTCAAACTAATACAAAGAAAACAAAATTGATAATAACTTAAATCTAATTGATACTTATAGAATAAAGTCAGGCCAATCATGAAATATATATATATATATATAATAAAGAAAAGTCTATAGAAATAACATAAACTACCAAGTGTGGTGTAATAATGTAAGATCAATCCAAGTACAAATTTAAAACTAAAAAGAACATAATCTATCTCTGATCCAAATAAATACATAAGTAAGAGTGAGATTCAAAAATTAACTCTGAACACTAGAACTATCCAGTACCTCAAATATCTCAACCAACAGTATGAATAGACCTCCACATGTCATATTCATGCTAGGATCTATATCAAAAGGGTACATTAAGGATGAGTATGGTCCACTTATACGCAGTAGGTATCATAGGCCGACTAAGCAAAGTAGAAAATAAGATAAGTAAAATATATTTTGAGCACGTCACCTATAAGCAAAAAAGTCCCAAGTGATATCTCACACCATCTCTACTAATATTTGAATATGTGAGAATTAAACAACACTAATATACATATGAAAGTATAGAGAAAATAAGCACAAGTCAAGTAAACCAAGGAAATCAAACAAGATGCATATGCAATATGGATGGGATGTATGATGAAAGCCATCGCATGACTCTCTGTACACACCTATCAAGCTTGCAGCTACCAGATAGGACCCACGGGGGTTCACAACTAATATATTGTATCATAATCTTAATCTCAACTCATCTTAACTCACTGACTCATGTTTTTAGAGAGGATTTTCATAAAAGTGTCTTATTTTGTTTTAAAGCAATGTTTCTCAGTAGTACCAATATCTTATGAATGTATATATATGGAATGAGGATGTAATGCTCATAATCAGTGCAAAGTAAGGATATATAATCCAATTAACAAGTAAGTATATATATGTTTGTAAGCCCAAAAATCAACTCAATATGTCCATAATTTATGATTTTCAACTCCATGTTTGGCACCATCAAAATAAATATGCATTTAAGACATCACTTATATCACATCAACCTCTAACTCAGTATAACCATCATGATAAACGCAATCAATGCTCTAATAAGGCCTATATTATCAAACTAACCCCTCTACATGGGCATTATTTCTAGAATGAAAGCATGTAGATGTACATATAGGCTAGTGATGTCAAATAAAGCCCCTACATGGGCAACACACAATATAAAATATCGTAAACCAACTACAATAGAATATAAGCCCACAAAGGGAACACAATAATAAAATTAGTCTCAAAATATAAACCCAAAAAGTTATTTTCCCAAACCCATAACATGCTTCACTTAAATATTAACTACCCAGCAGAATCTGAAAGAAATTAAGCCATAATCTACCTTAAAACAATAAAAACTAGGTCTAAAATTGTTCAACGTGTATCTTTATCCTTAATAACGGTCTTAAAATCTACTATAACATTTAAATCTCATATTTATGCCTTCAAAGTAAGCCAATAATACCCATATTTGAACTGAGTCCAAAATAGACTTAAGAAATCAATTAAAAACAAAAGGGCTAAAATTAGAATTTTGTTTTGAAAAAATATTCTCCAAGGTTATAAGAGTCTACAATTTAAAAATGATATGAAAATAGGATTAAAATGAGGTCCAAATTAAAGAAAAATCCTTTATAAGGTTTATCGATAAAACTCCTAAATTTTCATTTTAAAATTATGATTTAAAGGTGTTTTCAAAGAAATAATCAATGAAAAATAATGGGAATAAGGTTTTGGAGCTTACCCAAGCTCAAATGGTGAAAAAAGCCCTTAAGAATTACCTAAATCAAAAGCTTAAAGTTCCAAAAATGGGGAAAATGTGAAAATCAAGCTTGTATATTGTTTAGTGAATAGTGCCTCATAAATACAGTCAACCCTTTGCATTCACGAGGGAAAAATTTGACCAGGTAATTAAATTTGCCTTCATATTAGTGGTCAAGGAGTCATATTCGCAAGGCAGAATTCCATTGCTCTTTGCAATTTCGGCCACCATCTTCCAATCGTAATGAAGGGTAATTTCCTTCTCCACCTTTACATCTAGGGGCCCACATTTGTTAAGAAGGATACATGCATCAAATATCAGTTATGCACTAGCTGATTTACATGGTTTTTTGAATCCTTGAAATAGACTCTAAAGATTCATTTGGGACCCGACATAAGCATACCATATATTCTAATAGACTAATTTAATGTTTTGGATTCAATGGCAACGTCAAATTTTTGAAAAAAAGACTATTTTAACAAAATTAACCCTCGATACCCCCCTTTCTACTATTTCCAAATCAAGGGTCAAAATAAGATATAAAAGCCTCAAATCCAAACTAACCCTGATACTATCCTAAATTTGACATTCCAGATCTGCTGCCATAGTTTCTTTTTGTCATCTGACACTCATAGCAACAAATGTTGAGCAAAGTTAACTGTGAGGTTTTTAAGCCTCCAAAAACCACAAACTCACACAAATCATTCCAGATCTCATTAAGAACCATGCCAACCATTTCCAAACACAAAAATCAATATGTACCCACTATATAATAGGTTTAAATGGTCAAAACATAAAAATATGGAAATTCACCAATTTAGGTCATTGCATCGACCTCTTTTGTTACATCATTTTCATTCTCTTTCTTGACTTGATCTACATTGTATTCCTTATAAAGCATGTCTCTCTAAATTTCTAGAAACTTTTCTATCTTACCATTATTTTCATTCTTTAGGTTGCTAAGGTCTCCTTATTCATCAAGGATAACATGAACATTTTCTTCTACACAAAAAGTTCTTTTGTTATAAATTCTGTAAGTCTTGCTACATGATCAGTAATATATGAAGACTCTATCATCACTCTTGCAATCAAATTTTCAAGATCATTATTTTCATTTTTCAGCAAAAAAAACTTATACCAAAAGATTACACCAAAAAAAAATTTACACCAAAAACATTCAGCAAAAGACTCCGTCATCCTAAAGTTTTGTTGTCAACCTTCACTTGAATATACTTTGTAAGGATCACTAATACTTTAAAGATTTCATCATTAGAATTCAAGAACATAGTCAAAGTAAACCTTGAAAAATCATCAATGGTATCTAGAATACACTTTTTTCCATTGCTTCATTGAATCTTTATGGGTTCACAAAGGTCCATGTGAAGAAGTTCAAGAAATTTGGAGATACTAATTTTCTTTTTCTACTCGTATAAGGACCTAGTCTGTTTTTCTTTAGTGCATGCTTCACAAATTTTACTGTCTGCAAATTTTATCTTTGTAATGATATGGACCACGTCCTTAGAGACCAACCTATTTAGAAAAGAGTAATTGACATAACCCTATATTTTATGCCATAAATCAACATTTATTCTAAGCTCTAAGACTGGTAAAATCATTTCCAAGAACGGATTCAAAATCTGTAATACATATTCTTGCACCTCCTTGATGTAAGAATGACTTCACCAGCATAAAGATTTGTAATGTGTAGCAACCAAACAAGATTTTCACTTCATTTACTTTGTTACAAATTTGAGATGAACTAGAAGACCATATTTTATCCTACTTACATAGTACACATTCTCAGTTGCATGATTGAGAGATCTCCTAATCTTTCTAACACCAAGGATACAGCTCTTCTTTCCACTTTCAAAAGAGACGCATCTACCTTCAAGCACCTTAAGTGAGAGGAATTCTTCTATTTTTCTAGTCATATTCTTTGAACACCCACTATCCATAAATTATTTATAACTTATTCCTCTCACTCTCACTTGTACATGAAGATCATTCATAGTCTTGGGAACCAACTTAAGCTTAAGTTCCCAAAAAGGAGATTGAAGTGTAATCAGGGCGTTCTTAGTTCAAGAAAATAGCTTGGCTTTGTTGATTTTTGAAAAAGGACCAGGTCAACTTCTTACTCATCTCTTATTTTCAACATACTTTAAATAATTCTTCTCAACTACTAACCTCACTTCACATTCATTCTTGACATATTTATTTCTCCCATAGTGAGTAGACGACAGATTGATAGACAATGACATATATTTACTATAGGGATTATAAGGAGGGTTCACCTTCTTGCATGTTATTCCTTGGCCATTAATTGACCTTTCTCTGGTTAGACAATCTAGAATTTAAGATGAAGTAGTCCATTTGAGGGATTTATTATGTTTTTCCTTAATGCAGACTAGATTCCTCTCCAACTTATTATTTCTCTCAAGAAAGGTTGTAAGATCAACTTGAGATTTGTTCAATCTTTCTACAGGCTCAAATTGAAGATTACTTGCCTCACTCTTTCCTTGAGAAACAAAATTGGAAGGTTTTTTTAAACTTTTTAAGTCAGCATTTTCAGACGACACTATACTAAGCTTTTCTTCCAGCTTAGAAATTTTAACATTTAAGGCAATTTTTTAATTTTTAAAATCATCTAGACTCATGTTCAAAAAATATTTCTCCTTTGTAAGCAAACAGAGAGAATCAATCAAGAAATTAGCTAAATATTTTAGCTTCTTCATGGAATAGTCCTTGAGATTTTGTTTAAAGTCAAGAAGGGTTACCTCTTTATCTTTATCATTTTTTTTTAGCCATAAGAGAAAAAAGCAAGTTGAATACATTATCATCATCTTCCACAGCTATCATAGATGCATCTTTTAGGTTCTCTAATTTATTAGACTTACCGAAAGAGTCCCCCAAAGGCAAAAAGAACTTGCTTGACAATATAGTCTCTATGGCTCTTTTTTTAGATTTGTCTAGGACCCGATCCTTATATTTACCTTTGCCATCTCCAGTTTTGGAATAACCTTTGTAATCCATATTATGCACTATACATTCCTTAATGAAAAGGCATGGTTTATTACATTTGTGGTAACACTGACTTTGATCAGGAGATTTGAAAGTGTTCCTTTTCTTCTGAAATTCTCAATTCTTCTTCATAGCTCTTATAAATATTCAAGATAGGTAATACAAATCATCATCTTCTTTACGAAAGTTTGATTTTAAAGACATAAGATCCAAATTTTTCTCTTTCTTGGTTTCCTTCTTCTCTTGATCCTGTAGTATTTTGAGTTCATAAGTGTTTAGATTACCAATCAATTCATCCAGAGTGAGTGAGTTGAGATATCGAGCCTTCGTAGTTGCATTTACTTTACTCTCTCATGACTTGTGCAAAATTCAAGTATCTTTCTAACTTATTTACTTGTCCTGATCACCTATCCTAGATAATGCAGCTCATTTGTAATAGCGGTGAACCTGATGTACATCTCTTTGATTATCTCACTTTCCTTCATTATTAAAGATTCATAATAAGTAGTAAGCATGTCCACTTTGGATTCATTATCAATCATCAAACAATTTCATATCTCTTTTGTTGGTTTGCATTCAAAGATTTTATTACACTCGTCGAGGCCTATCCACACATAAGAAACTTATTAGCATTAAAGTTTTTCTCAATTTTTTTTTGATTAGCTTCATCATACTTCTTGCACATCTAGGAAACTAGTGTCTTAGTCTTGCCTTCAGTAACTTTCTTTATTGGAATATGTGTTCCATCAAGAATCATATCTTATAACTCACTATCTTTTGACTTATGAAGTGATTCTTGATGGACCACATATTCCAACTAGTGTCTTAGTGTCTTAGTCTTGCCTTTAGTAACTTTCTTTATTGGAAGACTCCTATAGTAGACAGTACTATAGATGTATATGAGTCTTTCACCATCTATACTACTGTTTACTAAAATGAGGGGGTCTAGTTGTTGATAGACCTTCTTATAGATTAGGTGGAACAACCATCAATGAAGGATTCTCTCTAGGTGTAAAATGCATAGAGAGTATAAGCTCTAATACCAATTATTAGTTTATACGGGTACACCACCAGTCAAGATATTAGGTCCCTTGACATACAAATTTAGTAACTAAATAGAATAAGAAGTGCAGTGTAAAAGATTAAATAACACACAATATTTATGTGGAAACCTCCTTGCTCAAGAGAGGAAAAATCCACAATCTGTCTCAAAGGATTTCTTAGAACCTTCACTACTTTCAAGTAAAATATGATTATAAACTCCAATAATTACAAGGATTAAACTCTTAATCCTTAGACTAGCAAACAATCCACTATAATTTGTTACTTAGGAGTAGATTTACAATATAAGAATGAAATACACAAAATTTAGAATGCAACAAAGACTTGATTAATACTCTATCAGGTCCCTCTTTTGAAATAAAGAATGTTCTTTGTATGAGGATGTATTTTGCTTGAGAGATAAGATTTTAAGCTTTGCAAAACTAAATTTTTCTTTTGTAACTTTAGATTATATATGAGAGAGAAAAACCTAGGCATCATCCCATTGATTGAGGTTAGACAGGCCTGTTGCGCCTTTGCTGTAGTGTCACTAACTAACTACAAAATAGTACAACTTTACAACTATACCAATGTAAGACCCTGTAAAATTCAAAAAAATTATTTTGACCCTCCCGTATATGAAGTATTAATTTTTGACTTGAATTATGTTAAGGGGTGTTAAAAGGGTGTTTTGGGAAAGTTTCATAATTTTTGGAAAAGGTTTGGAACCATTTTTATCAAAACTCAAACCAAGGTCTAGTCGTGACGGGTATCTCAAGTCTCACGTGGACCAGAGATCACCCCCTGTACCTAACCAAATAAAACATGCCACAAACCATGGTCTGCTAAATTTCGAGCATATAAAAAGATAGGAAAATTTCAATTTAAAGACATCAAAATAACTCTATAACTAGAACCAACCGATACCAGCATCAATGCCAATACCAGTACCAATACTAATACCAATACCGACACCACCCATGCCAACAGTAGTTTGACAAATCCTCTAATTAAAACCAAAGAGTATCCAGTCGTGACATGCCACTGACCATAGCCAAAACCAAATCTAAAGGAAAACATAAAGGAAACCATAAACAAGAAATGGGGTCTTATAAAGTATGAAAGATCACCACTTCAATCTGACTCACTAGCTATTCCTGAATTTGAGTAACTAAGTAGGAGGAGTAGAAGTATGACTAGTTCCTACATCGTATGGGGGATACAACATCCGAAGACGGTTAACGGGGTGAACACTAGCATATAACTCAAGAATAAGGATAACATAATGATATTATTAAAAGTTTAAAACCATTCAAAGACAGTGCACATAATCAAATGAATGAACATATACATATACACATATCATATGCTAGGATAGGGAATAAGGCTTAACATGCATTTCAAAATATTAACATGGATTATACAACTCAACTGTTATTAATAGTACCTATAGGCTATAT
Organism: Capsicum annuum; assembly: GCF_002878395.1. Lineage (NCBI taxonomy): Eukaryota > Viridiplantae > Streptophyta > Magnoliopsida > Solanales > Solanaceae > Capsicum > Capsicum annuum. The sequence continues at coordinate 112,027,818 of NC_061113.1, read as the reverse complement.
ATGAGCCCCATCTCTCACCCCCTAGTTAGGCCCCAGTGCATGTAACCACACAAAATAGAGAATAATCTCATATATATGCACATGGGGGACTTGAACCATCCAACATTAAAACACCTTAGCTTCAACCCTTAGAAAAATTTCTCTAAGTTGGAGTTATTGGATAAGGTATGACTTGAATGTATAAGTCATATGATATGGTATAGTTTAGGGTTCCTAAATTGTATGTTTCACAATGTATTCAAATTTACTTACCATCCAAGGTACGATTGAACATCTTACTAGTCGTTAGTTGGGGTACAAATTATATGTTGCCAAGTCGTATGCTACCCTAATTCTTGTCCAAAGTATTTTATTTAGAGTATAGGTTATAGGTTATTTCATATATATTAAGACAAGAGTTAGTCATGTGTGGTCGTATGTTGGTTAATATAGGGGGTCAAAGATGATGCCAGGGTATGAGATAAGGGTACCACTCATTTCCTAGGGTATAGTTTAGGGTGATGGATTATACCCTCCTATATGTATGTTTTGAGTTTTTAAGATGGGGGCATTCCAAACATTTCCCACCCTAAAAACCTTAAGTTCCCACATCATAAAACTTGTTGTGGCCTATCATAACCTACTATTAAAAGATCAAACACTTCAAAAATACTCTCTAAACTCTCTCTTAAAGCTTGGTGCTAGGGTTTTCAAAAGAGATCATCTTGAGGTTTAAGAGTCAAGTTTCTTCTTTAAATATTCTTGAATAAGGAATGTTACTCTTCCCTCATTGTTATTTCATAAATATCATGTGTTTTAAAGCTTGTTTATGATTCATAAATGGTGGTTTTGAAAAGCAATGTTGAGGGTTTTGTTGCATATGATTGAGTATTGTTTAGTCTTGGTTTAACTTGTGTTTATTCATGTTTTTGGTAATTGTTTGTACATGTGGATGATTGGTAATTATGGTTTAACAAATAGATCTTTGGTTATCCTAAACTTTATGGTTCTTAGCTTGATTTTGGTCTTGATAATAGCATGCCCTCAAAGTGTTTGTAAAAATATCTAAGGGAATGAAATAGTCACATGACAATGGTATTTTGAACTAAGGTTTGTCCTAATGAATATGAATGGTTGGTAAATGGTTTTATAAAGGCCTTATTGGACACGTAATAATCTAAATTGCAACCTTGGTGGTTTAAATTGTTAAATAGGTTTGAGTCCCTAAATATTAACTTGATTTATTTCTTTGTTAGATAATGGGTCGAGTCCCTAAACTTTGAATTGAACAAGTGTATTTGTTATATGATGGGTTTGAGTCATAAAGTAAATTGAATGAATGATTGATAACGGTAATGGTATATGGATACTTGCAAGTAGTATTAGTATGACGATACTAATGAAGTGTCTTTGGTAAGTAATTAACTTAATGGTTGTTTATGTGGAATGATGATTTTAATTGGGCTTTAAAGCGGGATGTCTAGCCGGCCCATGAAAGTGGATTTCAAAGGACTAACATTGGAAACCGCGCTAGCCGGTGTAGGTGTCTTATAACTAGGTGGTTTGAGTCCCCTGAATGAATATTTGAATGGGATGTTTGAGTCCCTGAGAATACTTACAAAGGTGCTTAGGTCACCTTTATTATGCCAGGAGGTTTGAGTCCTTCATAAAGGCATATATAGATATGGATATTCTCTGGTTCATGCAACAACATACACCGAGCCCATCTAGCTAGGGATAGTTGGGCCTATATAGCCCGTGGGTGCCTTATTCTATGACAGTCATGCTACACAGCCCAGGTTAATGATTTCAAGGTTCATGTTAATATTGTTCCCTATCTCGACAAAAAATAAATATATATATGTATATGTATATATTGCATTGGTATATACGTTGATTGATTGGTTTTAAACTATTGGCACTATTTTATCTTTATTTTTGAGTTACATACTAGTGCTCTAATCACTAACTATCTTCGATGTTGTATCACCACGCGATGTAGGTATTGGTCATACTACACCTTCTACCCAATGATTAGACTCGAGATCATCTTGTGTTGACTTAAAGTGGTGAGCTTTCATATTTTGAAAGGCTCCAATTCTAGTTTTAGTTTATTATGTCTTTATTGGTTTAGGCTTAGACATTGGTTTTAGCAATGGTCGGGGCCATGTCTGGACCAGATATTGTTTTGATTTTGGATACAGGGTTTATGGAACTACTATAAGTTGGTATGGGTGATATCGGTAGTTGTGTCAGCCTTGGCATTGGTATTGGTATTGGGGCTTATACCATATGACTTTATTTGATTTGTGATTGTTCCATTTTATTATATTATAGATATGGACTTGGTTATTATTTTGGTTTTGGTTATGGTTGTTGGTTGGCATTAGATGGTTAGACTTGTTTGGGTCATCCATGGTCATGGACCTACCCAAAGTATTTGATTTTATGATTACTCTATCTTTTTATACGTTCAGAATTCATCAGACTCAGGGTATGTGATTAGAGGTTGGATTGGGTTTTGGGGGAGGTATCCTATCCATGTTGGACTTGGGATGCCCATTACGACAAGGCCCTAGTTTGGGTCGTGTCAAGTTGGTATCATATCTTTAGGTTCATGGTCAATTGAGAGTCCACAAAGCCATGTTAAGTAGTGTCTCTTTTAAGGGTTTGTAGCACGCCACACTCATAAGGAAGAGGCTATAAGTCATTCAGAATGTTTCACTTTCTTATTATATTATTTCGAACTATAGTGTCTAAGTTCTTGGATTCTTCTGATTTTTGTTTGTTTGTTTGTCTTTTAGATCTTGCCTCGATGATCTGAAGCTTTGGGAAACTCCTCTGTCCTAACTGAGGAAAATGTAGATGGAACACGCTCTACTCATGGGATCCATACTCGGTCTAGAGGTCTAATGTAACACCCCATATTCAAGTACGTGTATTGGCGTATTCAAGTACATGTATTGGTCTTATTTATATGGAATTAATTATTTATTTATTTATTTTATTTATACCGGAATTTTGCCCGTCGATGGTTCCATGCGAAGGTTATTGAATAAGCTTTCCAACGATATAAAGATTTCCAAAAACGGATATGTTTCGGATATAATCGACCATGTTCTAAACTATAAAATGGTGGTCGGGATATTTGGGAATAGTAAATGTGCAGGAAAATTTCCTGCACACAAACTACTGAGGCCAGCCGAATTTTTGGGTCAACTTCGAATGATCATAACTCCCTTAATATAATGAAATGGGAGAGCTTCCACCTATGAAAAGAAATTTCTTTGATTCTTCTTTCCAATGCAATTGGTTTCATTCAAATCCAACGTCTGAGTAAGGAGTTATACTCGTTTTACTTCAGCCTATCAAAATAGATTTTTAGGGTCAACTTCAAACGACCATAACTCCTTGTACAGGATAAATTGGGTGGCCTACTTTATATGAAATGAAATCCCTTTGAATTATCCTTCCAACTATACCAATTTCACCCAGATCCGATAACGGAGCAAAGATTTATGGTCGATCTACTTTAGCTTATCAAAACAGTCCACTGAAGGACAGATTTGACATTATTTAAATTTTAAAGGCATTTTGGTCATTTCCTATTATATTATGGACGGGAATATGTGTATATATACATTTATATGAGTTCAAAAACTCATTTTCATCATCAATCATTGAGAAAGAACAAACCCTAGCCAAATTTGACATTTAAATTTCTTTTGATTCAACCGTAGAAATTCTAAAGTAGTCCGATAACTGCGTTTGTCATCTTGAGAGCTTCGAATAACACCTATTATTTTTGCAAACAGGATTGCATAATCAAGAGGTGAATTCTATGGTATGAATATTGTTTGCCTTTTTTCTTTTCTATATGTATATGTGTGATAGAGGATTATATGTATTGGTTGTTATTGAAAGGTGATGGAAATAGGGTTATGGACTATTTTGCATGGTTTGCTTGTACTGAATTGTGGAAGGTGGATATGGTAATTGAGTTATGGAAGGTGGATATGGTGATATACTATTGAATTGATAATTATTTATGTCTATGGCTCAATTTGGTTTAATGGATTGGTTAGAAGGATAAATGAATCCAAACTTGATATTGGAGGATGTTGTATGAATATGCATGTCATGTGAATGTTATTGGAGTATAAGAGGGTTAAAGAGACACCCTTTATGGTGTAATTAAGTCTTACTACTTAACCACTAGTTTGGTGAATTCAATAATTAAATTGTGACGTTTGGTTGCTAATACTAGATTGCTATATATGTTCATTGTAGATAAGTAATCCAAAAAGACGGAAAGTCCATTTGGGACTAGTATTGAAGGTTGACAGTCAGGTATGTAAAGCATACTCTATACCATATCTTTAGCATGAAAGTGAACAATTGTTCTATTAAGAAAGTTTCCAAAGTTATTCAGTAACATGTGATCCATAATGGTTTTGTGTGATGTCCTACGTTACCAATGAACTTGTTTCCACCCTACAAGATGTCAAGACATTCCAATACTTACTTGTTTTCCAAATCTTACATGTTTATTGCACTAATGAATGTCAGAAGGTATCCGGTTACTCAAACAAGATCCATGTGCTATTAATGACTCCAAAATGTTTCATTGATATACCAATAAGTTCCTACTTCATTGTTTTGGCATTGATGACTCCAAAACACTTCATTGATGTGCCAATTAGTTCTTACTTCATTGTTATTGCATTGATGGTCTATTTATATGTATCTTATTGATGTATCATTGTTTCAAAGTATCAAAAATGAGGTGGCGACCAAAATAAAAATCTCAAAGATTAATTGAACTAAGTGATGGAAGTTCTCTCTTATCGGGTGGTATCCCAGGGGCATAAGCCTATCATGGGTTGACCCCTATTTATGTGTTTATTGGTGGTATCCCAGGGGCATAAGCCTATCATGGGTCGATCCCAGTTGATATGTACTGGAGGTATTCTAATGGTCATAGTACAGTACAGTAATGATTACAAAGATGATAAGAACGAAGGTAAAGTGATTGAATAAAGACAATGTACAGGTTGTCACAAGTTCTAGTAAGTGTGGTCCACTCCTATTATGATTTATTCACTTGTTTCTAATTTATATTAAGCTCCTATATCATATGTGATTATCTACAACTTTACATACTCAATACATATTTCGTTCTGACGTCCCCCATGGGGGACCTGCATTTCATGCTGCAGGCATAGGTACCTCAGCTCATATACCGCAAAAGTAGGAGCCAAGATATCCAGATGCTTTTGGTAAGCTCCAATTTGCTTCAGGGCTTTCCGTGTCATATCCAGTCACTTTTGGTATTGTATAGAAGTTACTTATATGGCGGAGTGTGTCCCGACCTTAGTTAAACTCTGTGTATTGTCTAGAGGCTTTGTAGACCTAATGTACAGTCAAGGTGGTGTTTTGTTAATAGACGTGATGGCTCCAATAGCAAAGTATTGTATATGCATATATATGTGTGCTCGAGCTTATACAGGTGATTATTTCCTTTTTTATGTGACATAATGCTGTCCGAATTTTGGGTTGTCATAGAGGTATACATGGGAAGTTATGAGTTGGTTCTCCCAGGCCTCTTCGGTTACGGGTGCCAGTCTGCCCCAATAGGATTTGAGGCATGACAATAGTGGTATCAGAGAAGCTCATCCTAGTGAGTCTACAAAGTCGTGTCTACGTAGAGTCTTATTTATCAGTGTGTCATGCACCACATGTATAAACAGGAGTCTATGGAAATTTAGGAATTGTTTCTTTTTCTTCATGTCTTAGATCGTGCGATAGAGCCTATATTGTATATGAAGTCATAGTTGACCACTGAATCCATTTATTTCTCTTATTATAGTAATGGTGCCGATTACCAGAAGCAAGAATACCGGTAAGCAAGTAGATGTGGCTGCCGGAGAGGGGACTAGTAAGTCACCCACTATACCAGCTAATCAAAGTGAGGCTCCAGTTGAGCATGCATCAAAAAATTCTTCCACTCCGAAAGAAATAAGGGGGAGAAGAACTATATCCCTTGATCCACCTATTAATTCTGCTGATCAAGATCTTAGAAATGCAGGACAACTTTTGACTCGTATAGTTGTCGGGCAAGCTCAAGGGAAAGCCATTCCTACCACGGGTCCTAGTGGTACAGATAGGGCGGCTAGCCTTCAAACATAGGATTTTCTTAAGATGGATCCTCCCAATTTTACTGGATCAGATCTTAACAAGGACCCACAGGACTTTATTGATCAAATTCAAAGGGCCTTAGATGTTATGTATGTAACGGGTAGAGAGACAGTGGAGTTAGTGGCGTATAGATTCAAATGGGAGGCTATATATTAGTACGAGGACTGAAAATGATCTAGGGGTATTGATGCACCCCCAGCTACTTAGAAAGAGTTCAAAGAGGCATTTTTTGATCATTATCTTCCATTCGAGATTCGTCAGGCCCGTACAGATCAGTTTTTAAATCTTTATCAAGGAAATATGAGCGTGATGGAGTACCGTCTCCGATTTAATTCTTTGTCGAGATATACTCCTAATGTTGTAGCTACTATGGATAATAGAGTTCATCAATATGTGGATAGGCTGGACATAGCGAGGATCCAAGCTTTTGCACAGAAAATAGAAGATTAGAGGCAGAGGAGAAGAACACAGGAATTAGAAAGAGGATATTCCAAGAGGTCCAAATCTCAGGGCAGCTCATGGCATCCCAAGAAGGGTTCAGACCAAAGTTTTCTACTAGACCACCTAGGCCATTATCTTATTATTTTGCAACTAGTGCCCCACCACAGTTCTAAGGGTCCAGAGAAAATCAATTTGGGCACAGAAGTAAGAGTCATAGTTCGCAGAAAGTGGGGTACCAAGGGCAAGGGAATATGAGCCAATCGAGACCTCCTCAAGAGCCATGCAATAAATGTGGAAGGTATCATTTGGGCACATGTCGACTGGGGACCAATGTTTGCTTTTGGTGCGGTATATCGGGGCATATGATAATAGAATACCCACGAAGGGGCATAGAGGGTATGGCATGACCTACGGGGTTATTTGTTCCATCATCATCATCGATGCCTTATTCAGGAAGGGGTGAACAACCAATGGGTCATGTTAGAGGTGATAGAGAAGCCACGAGTTTTGGTAGGGCTCAAAATCGTACGTATGCTCTAGTGGATCGACAGAATTTAGAGGCTTCCCCAGATGTGGTTACGAGTACGTTGTCTATCTTTTCATTCGATGTATATGCCTTAATTGATCCTGGTTCTACATTATCTTATGTTACTCCATTGGTTGCTGGAAATTTCGAAAGAATACCCGAACTATTAGTTAAGCCATTTGAAGTGTCCACACTGGTTGGGGAATTTATTATAGCTAGAAGGGTTTACCGAAACTGCATAGTAATTATTTATGGTCGTGATACGATGGTTGATCTCATGGAGTTATAAATGGTAGATTTTGATGATATAATGGGTATGAAATGGTTGGCATCTTGTTATGCCACAATTGATTGTTGCACGAAAAAGGTATATTTTCATTTTCCAAATGAATCAGTCTTTGAATAGAAAGGTGAAATTGGCGTGCCAAGAGGTAGATTTATTTCTTATTTTAAGGCAAGAAGAATGATTTCCAAGGGATACATATATCATTTAGTTAGATTAAGGGATACAGAAGTGGAGCCACCAACTCTTCACGCTGTTCCGGTGGTAAATGAATTTTCTGATGTATTTCCTGAAGATCTTCCAGGTTTGCCTCCTGAACGAGAAGTAGAGTTTGGTATTGATGTAATACCAGGAACCTAACTAATCTCCATTCCTCCGTATAGAATGGCCCCAGCAGAATTAGAGAATTGAAAGAGCAATTGAAAGATTTGCTAGAGAAGGGATTCGTAAGGCCTAGTATGTCCCCCTGGGGAGCACCATTGTTATTTGTGCGCAAAAAGGATGGCTCGCTGAGGATGTGTATTGATTATAGACAATTGAATAAGGTGAATATTAAGAATATATCCTCTCCCAAGAATTGATGATTTATTTGATCAGTTACAGCGCGCCAAGTGCTTTTCTAAGATTTATTTGAGGTCAGGTTACCACCAAGTGAGGGTCAAAGAGAAGGATATACCCAAGACAGCTTTCCGAACATGGTATGGTCATTATGAGTTTCTAGTTATGTCATTTGGTCTAAGAAATGCACCCGCAGCTTTTATGGACTTGATGAATAGGGTGTTTAAGCCATTCCTGGATGTATTTGTGATAGATTTTATAGATGATATTCTAGTTTATTCTTGATCAGAAGAGGACCATGCCAATCACTTACGACAGGCATTGCAGACTCTTCGTGATTGTAAGCTTTATGCAAAGTTCTCTAAATGTAAGTTTTAGTTAAATTCGGTGGCATTTTTGGGTCATATTATATCTAGTGAAGGGATAAAGGTTGATGCTCAAAAGATAGAAGCTGTGAAGAACTAGCCAAGGCCCACAATGCCTACGGAGATTCATAGTTTTCTCAGGTTGGATGGTTATTATAGAAGGTTTGTTGAAGGCTTTTCTTCCATTTCAGCACCCTTAACCAAGCTAACCCATAAAGCATCCAAATTCCAATGGAATAATGCCTGTGAGAAGAGTTTTCAAAATTTAAAGAACAAGTTGATTTCTACACCTGTGTTGGTACTTCCAAAAGGCACCGAAGGGTATACAGTGTATTATGATGCTTCCAGAATTGGTTTAGGATGTGTATTGATCCAGCATGGTAAGGTAATAGCATATGATTCTACACAATTGCGGCCACATTAGAAAAATTATCCTACACTCGATCTTGAGCTGGCAACAATTTTTTTTGCTTTAAAGATATAGCGCCACTACTTATATGGGGTTCATGTTGATATATACACTGACCATAAGAGCTTGCAATAAATTTTTAATCAAAAGGATCTAAATTTAAGGCAGCGGAGAAGGCTTGAACTATTAAAGGACTACAATATTGATATCTTGTACCATCCAGGGAAAGAAAATGTGGTAGCTGATACGTTAAGTCGTAAGGCTATGATGGCACCTATAGAGAGGCAAGGGATGATTAAAGATCTTCACCAGTTAGCTAGTTTGGTAGTTCGCCTTCTTGAAACTCTGGATAAAGAGCTTATCGTACATAATGCTGCGGAATTTTTATTAGTAGCTGAAGTGAAAGAGAAGCAATATGCAGATCCTATTTTATTACAGCCTAAGGAGAACGTTCATAGTGGTGCGACCAAGGCATTTGAGCTTACGCGAGAAGGAGTACTTCAGTGCCAAAACCGAATGTGTGTCCTAGATGTAGACGGGCTAAGAAAGAAGATTATAACAGAGGCACATTGTTCAAGGTATTCCATTCATCCAGGATTAACCAAAATGTATCAAGATTAAAAAGATATATATTGGTGGAATGACATGAAGAAGAGCATTGCAAAATTTGTAGCTGAATGTCCAAATTGTCAAAGAGTTAAAGTTGAGCACCAAAAACCCGGAGGTTATATGCAATGCATTGATCTTCCAAGATGGAAGTGGGACATGATCAACATGGATTTTGTTATTGGTTTGCCTCGTATATCCCGCAAGTTTGATTCTATATAGGTGATTGTTGATAGGCTTACCAAATCCGCATATTTCCTACCAGTTAGGACCACTTACACAGTTGAAGAGTATGCGAAGCTATACATTAAAGAGATAGTCCGATTACATAGAGTGCCAATCTCTATTATATCAGATCAGGGAACCTAATTTACTGCAAACTTTTGGAAGTCTTTTTAGAGGTGTTTGGGAACACAAGTGAAGTTGAGTACAACTTTTCACCCTCAAATAGATGGACAAGCAGAACGTACCATCCAAACACTTAAAGATATGCTACGAGCTTATGTAATAGATTTTAAGGGCAACTGGGATGATCATTTACCTCGTATTGAGTTTGCCTACAATAATAGCTATCATTCAAGTATCAAAATGGAACCATATGAAGCTTTATATGGAAATAAGTGTAGATCACCAACAGGATAGTTTGAAGTGGGTGAAACTCTTTTGTTCAGACCGGATCTTATTTATCAAGCCATAGAGAAGGTTAAAGTAATTCAGCAACGACTGAAAATAGCCCAAAGTTAACACAAGTCATATGCGGATAGTAGAAGAAGAGGGCTAGAGTTCTCTATAGGTAATTGAGTATTTTAGAAGGTATCACCAATGAAAGGGGTAATGAGATTTGGCAAGAAAGGGAAGTTGAGTCCACATTATATAGGCCCGTATAAGATCACTCAAAGGTTTGGACAAGTTGCATATGAATTAGAGCTACCCCAAGAGCTCTCATCAGTACATCGGATATTTCATGTGTCAATGCTTCGAAAGTACATCGGAGATCCATCACATGTCACTTCTACTGAGCATGTGCAAGTTGTAGAAGATCTTGCCTATGAGGAAGTGCCTATTGCTATTCTAGATCACCAAGTTAAGAAGATGAGAAATAAAGAGATAGCATCTGTGAAAGGACGTTGGAGAAGTCATCAAAGGGAAGAGATTACATGGGAAGCTGAGGAAGCAATGAAATCTAAGTACCCTCATTTATTCAAAGATGAACAGAAAGTTCAGGAAACGGAGTTAGAACATTAACAAGTAAGTTTTGTTTTATATATGCATAGTATTTATGTGATGATGGGAATATTAATGATGGACTTGAACTTGTTTCGGTTGAATAACTACGCTAACATTTGAGGACGAATGTCCTAAAGAGGGGAAGGAAGTAACACCCCGTATTCAACTACGTGTATTGGCGTATTCAAGTACGTGTATTGGTCTTATTTATATGGAATTAATTTTTTATTTATTTTCTTTATATCGGAATTTGCCCGTCGAAGGTTCCATGCGAAGGTTATTGAATAAGCTTTCCAATGATATAAAGATTTCCAAAAACGGATAGGTTTCGGATATAATCGACCACGTTCAAAACTATAAAATGGTGGCCGAGATATTTGGGAATAGTAAATGTGCAGGAAAATTTCCTGCACACAAACTACTGAGGCCAGCCAAATTTTTGGGTCAACTTCGAACGATCATAACTCCCTTAATATAATGAACTGGGAGAGCTGCGACCTATGAAGAGAAATTTCTTTGAGTCTTCTTTCCAATGAAATTGGTTTCATCCAAATCCAACGTCTGAGTAAGGATATATACTCTTTTTACTTCAGCCTATCGAAATAGATTTTTAGGGTTAACTTCAAATGACTACAACTCCTTGTACAGGACGAACTGGATGGCCTACTTTATATGAAATGAAATCCCTTTGAATTATCCAACTATACTAATTTCACCTAAATCTAATATCGGAGCAAAGAGTTATGGTCGATCTACTTTAGCTTATCAAAACAGTCCACCAAAGGACAAATTTAACATTATTTAAATTTTAAAGGCATTTTGGTCATTTCCTATTGTATTATGGACGGGAATATGTGTATATGTACATGTATATAAGTTCAAAAACTCATTTTCATCATCAATCATTGAGAAAGAACAAACCCTAGCCAAATTTGACATTTAAATTTCTTTTGATTCAACCGTAGAAATTCCTAAGTAATCCGATAACTGCGTTTGTCATCTCGAGAGCTTCCAACGGCACCTATTATTTGTGCAAACAGGATTGGATAATGAAGAGGTGAATTCTAAGGTATGAATATTGTTTGCCTTTGTTCTTTTCCATATGTATATGTCTGATAGAGGATTATATGTATTGGTTGTTATTGAAAGGTGATGGAAATAGGGTGATGGACTATTTTCCATAGTTTGATTGTATTGAAATGTGGAAGGTGGATATGGTAATTGAGTTATGGAAGGTGGATACGGTGATATACTATTGAATTGATGATTATTTATGTCTATGGCTCAATTTGGTTTAATGGATTGGTTGGAAGGATAAATGAATCCAAACTTGATATTGGAGGATGTTGTATGAATATGCATGGCATGTGAATGTAATTGGAGTATAAGAGGGTTAAAGTGACACCCTTTATGGTGTAATTAAGGCTTACTACTTAACCACTAGTTTGGTGAATTCAATTAATTGAATTGTGATGTTTGGTTACTAATACTAGATTGCTATATGTGTTCATTATAGATAAGTAATCCAAAAAGACGGGAAGTTCATTTGGGACTAGTATTGAAGATTGACAGTCAGGTATGTAAAGCATACTCTATACCATATCTTTGGCATGAAAGTGAACAATTGTTCTATAAAGAAAGTTTCCAAAGTTATTCAGTAACATGAGATCCATAATGGTTTTGTATGATGTCCTACGTTACCAATGAACTTGTTTCCACCCTTCAAGATGTCAAGACATTCCAATACTTACTTGTTTTCCAAATCTTACATATTTATTGCACTAATGAATGTCAGAAGGTATCCGGTTACTCAAACAAGATCCATGTGCTATTAATGACTCCAAAACGTTTCATTGATAAACCAATAAGTTCCTACTTCATTGTTATGGCATTGATGACTCGAAAACACTTTATTGATGTGCCAATTAGTTCTTACTTTATTGTTATTGCATTGATGGTCTATTTATATGTCTCTTACTGATGTATCATTGTTTCAAAGTATCAACAATGCGGTGGCGACCGAAATAACAATTTCAAAGATTAATTGAACTAAGTGATGGAAGTTGTCTCTTATCGGGTGGTATCCCAGGGGCATAAGCCTATCATGGGTTGATCCCTATTTATGTGTTTATGGGTGGTATCCCAGGGGCACAAGCCTATCATGGGTCGATTCCAGTTGATATGTACTGGAGGCAGTCTAATGGTCATAGTACAGTACAGTACAGTAATGATTACAAAGATGATAAGAACGAAGGTAAAGTGATTGAATAATTACAATGTACAGGTTGTCACAAGTTCTAGTAAGTGTGGTTCACTCCTATTACAATTTATTCACTTGTTTCTAATTTCTATTGAGCTCCTATATCATATGTGATTATCTACAACTTTACATACTCAGTACATATTTTGTACTGACGTCCCCCACGGGGGACCTGCATTTCATGCTGCAGGCACAGGTACCTCAGCTCATACACCGCACAAGTAGGAGCCAGGATATCCAACTGCTTTTGGTGAGCTCCAGTTTGCTTCGGGGCTTTCCGTGTCATATCCAGTCACTTTTGGTATTGTATAGAAGTTAGTTATATGGCGGGGTGTGTCCCAACCTTAGTTAAACTCTGTGTATTATCTAGAGGCTTTGTAGACCTAATATACAGTCAAGGTGGTGTTTTGTTAATAGACGTGATGGCTCAAACGGCCAAGTATTGTATATACATATATATGTGTGCTCGAGCTTATACAGGTGATTATTTCCTTTTATATGCGACATGATGTTGTTTGAATTTCGGGTTGTCATAGAGGTATGCATGGGAAGTATAAGGTTATGAACTGGTTCTCCCGGGCCTCCTCGATTATGGGTGCCAGTCTGCCCCAATAGGATTTGAGTCGTGACATCTAATTTTGGTTATTTATGAGATCTACTAGTTCCTTCTAGTCCTTCTCAGTCTAATGAGATAAATGCATAGTTGTGTTAGTTAATTCATATGATTGCTCGGTTGGTAGCTTTTCAAGCCGAGCATGGTGCATTTGCTACTCTATCTTCTGAGGCCACAAGGGTTGGCCAGTTAATGAGGTTGGATCCTTCGACTTTTATGGGTGTTAAGGAAGAGAAGGATCCTCTAGGATTTTTGTACGAGATAGAAAAAATTTTTAGCGTGATGCATTCCACAAATATGGAAGGGGTGGAGTTTAGCGCGTACCAGCTAAAGGATATGGCGTACCAATTGTACAAGGAATGGGATCAGGCGAGGGGTGACATTGATGAGTCATCTCTATGGGATGATTTCTCTAATGCATTTCTAGACTACTTCTTTCCTCAGTATTTGAGGAAAGCAAAAGCGGAGGATTTTCTTAATCCAAAACAAAGAAGGATGTCGATCAAGGAGTATGCCTTGAAATTTCACCAATTGTCTTGGTATGCTCCGGAGATGGTGTCTGATATGAGGGCACTGATGAGGAAGTTTACTTAAGGACTATCTCATGAGTTGATTCTTGAAAGTAAGGATGCCTTGCTGATCAAGGATATGTATATCTCTAGGTTTATTGATTACAAGCAACAAGTAGCAAAAGATAAAATAAAGTAGTCTTAGTTTAGTGAGAGGAAGGTGATGTCGCCTAAAACTACACCTCAACTTGAAATATAATACGGTCGGTTTCAAATACAATAACCCAATAAGGTTTTGGTCAATTCCACAGGGAAAATGTGAACAGTTGCTTGCCTTGATGTAATCCATAAGCAGTGCATGATAGTAAATGAGGGGATTTTGTTATCAATTGCAAATAGTAAGCAATTCTTGAGTGTTTTTGAGTTAAAATCAATCTAAGACAAATATTTGGTCTGTCTTCCCCCTGGCATCTCAACTCTGTAAATTTCTCATGATCAATCCAATTATTTTTTTGTTCTACATGTAAATCCTACAAGATAAGTCTTATCAACTGCTTGGTAAGGTAGAAGATAACTTTCACCCTTTACTTGGTTATCATCTCTGGGTGTTGCCTTGTTGCCCCTTTTTATGACCTCAGTTACACTGGTCGAGGTAGGATCAAGTGATAAGATAGAATGTTTGTTTATCAAATCCCAAAACATTGTCTTAATCTTCTTTACCTAATCGCAATATTTTTGGTTATTGAATGGATGCGAATACAGGTAATCTCAAGAATCTACAGCTGCTATAAGTTTAATTATTTTGAAGAAGAATTAAAATACATGCAAAAACCCTAGAACAATTATGTCTCACACTTCCTATATGTAGCTAATCCGCTAGGGTTCCCACAACCCTAGATAAGGAGATTAGTTGCTCATGTTTGTGCAAGAAACCATGATTATTAATGAAGAACACATAAAATCAATTGCACAAGAATAAGATAAATAAACTCCAAAGTCTTTAATTGAGTAAAACCTTATAATCTTAAGAACAATTGTAAAGGTATGTAAAAGTATATAATAATGTGTAATAGTGCGTCACAATGCATAACCTCATAAAACATAAATCCTATGGTATTTATAGCATCTCAAAATAACATAAAAGTCCTATTAAAAATGGGAAAGGTAAAGTTGAGTCTGCAGTCAGTACGACTCGATCTTCACTTGTATCCTCAGCTTATGAGTTGTACCAAGCCTTGTTGTATCTGTTCTAGTGTCTGATCTTCCCAAGGCTTCAACTCTGTGTTCATTATACGACATCTCTGTATGAGCCATACCTGAGTGTATGGCTCATTTCCTCAACTTGTATCCACCTGGAACTTCAGTCTTTCCTAGCTTAGAACACTAGTTTGTATACAATATACCAATATAAGTCGTACTTAAACTTCTGACTCGTATTTCCTTGATACTTCAACTCCTGGATGGTAGCTTAGCTTCTGTTATGCTCACGACTTCCGTATACAACTCGTATCCTGGATTATGACTGGGATACTTCAATTGTATCTTCCTCATACTTGGATCTTTGATTTGGATTTTGGTTCTTTACTCATACGATTCAGCATACAGGTTGTATCAACTGGTTACCACTCAGGTGTTGACTCGTATACTGATCAAAGTTGATCTTTTTTAGGTCTTTTCCTTCTCTTTTCACTCAAACACTATTATAGACCTATTTTACTTGTAATTCAAAACAAAGTGCATCATATCTAAAATAATACCCTAAGTTCATGAATAAATTCACAGTTTTAAGTATCGAAGTCATGTTTCCATGGCACATCAACACTCTCAACTTAGACTTTGCATGTCCTCAGGCAAACAAAACCAAATTACTATTTTCTAGCATAGAGCCGATGCTTAAACAGAAAGATCTCAAGAAACCCATGACAGTGATTAAATTTCAAACTTGTTGTTCCCCTCTTAACTCTACTTTTCAAAACTCAACTGCGTATGACAATTTAACATACGTAGAAACATGAGGGAATCCGATAATGGCATTACATTAGCAATAGACACTTGGGCATAGACATAATTTACATTCGTCAAACAATCTAGAAACCTAGCAATATAACCCATGTGCACTCACAGTCAAAGAAATCCCATTCACTTTTCATGGATAGACTACTCTATTCAGGGATATAAGAAATGACTCTCTCTCAGACACAGAAATATCACCGGTGTGCACAAAATACCATAGGCGTGCCCTTATGCTCTTTTCCTAAGTTGTCAGACAGTCATAGTAGGATCACTATAGGGCTTTATTTGTCTTGTAACTTGGGATTGGGGATGGTATGATATATTTTAAGTTTTGTTTAGTGACTAAGCCTTTTGGACACTACACCTTTCTTAGGGTCCACATACTTTCCACTTTTTCTTTTGTTTCTACCCTTATGTTTCCCTTTTCCTTTTATACACATTCTAATTGGATCAGGTGTGGCTTTCTAGCACTTATTTTTCTTATTTTTTTCTTTTTATATACATTGTACAGTTCTTTCTTTTCTTTTCATCACACCTACCTATGTTTCAACTATATTTCTTCTACCTATATTCTTCACACTAGTTTTTATCTTACCACCCCTATAATAGCCACCCTCAACTTAGGAGATTTGCCTGATTTGAAGTGCACAGTGTCCATAGAAGGACCAGGGCCAAAATAGGTTCATTGTAAGTTAAACAGGAAGGTGATAGGTGTAACAACAAAAATTAGTCTATAATGTCTCAAAATATTTAGATCAAAGGGATGTATTCACTTGGTTAAGGCATTTTAGGCTTAAGTGGGCTCATACAACAATGGCCTATGATCATCTCCTACTTCATAATCCTAGACATGGGCAAAAGCAACCAGACAAGTTCTAGATTCTAACACAATTGGGAACTCAGTAAACTTTACACACACTTGTACAGGGCTACACTACTAAGTACTAGCTATCCAACTATGCATTATTTTGCCCCGAACTGTACTATCCCTAATTTTAATGCCATTATCAGATACTCAACAGTTTCACACAAATATACAAATCACGCAATTACTTAAACAAAAATTTCAAGGGGGTACCATTTCTCACAATTCAGCATATAAAATTAGCATTATTTCAACAATCACAACTTAAAAATCAATCAAAAAAAAAAAAGATTAATCAAAACAACTTAAATTTTTATTCAAAATCATAATCAATATCAAAAATATCCTCTACCATAAGAGCGATGATCTACTCCCTATCTCAGCTGCCCGCATCAAACTTGCAGTCATAACAGACTTTTAGTTTTAGCTACATCTAAAAATTTTCAAACTGCTAACCAAAATTTTTGGAATAACCCCCACCCCCAACGTAAGAACGTTTCAATGTCCCTAGTGCTACAAAAATAAAATAGAGTAAGGATAAGAGTCATACCTAGGCACTCAAGGCTCCGAAGCATCAACATCAGATTATAGGCCCTCGGGTCAGGTTTTGCTCTCGTCAACTACTATCCTAATAACCGAGGATGAATCAACAAACGGGGGTCAACATCATCCCCCTTAGCAATATAAATCAAAGCCCTCTATCCTCCAACTCCAGCAACCATCTCATGGACCCGTGTCACAGTTCTGCTCATCCTGAATGCTTTTGAGTTTGGCTTTCTTCTCAGCTCTTTTAGCTTTCCTCTTCTTTCTCTTCCTCTCTTCTCTGGTCTTTTTAACCTACGCATCTACTGAATCTGCCAAAATATTATGCACCTCGACTGTGGGAATCTCAGTCTCCATAACTGGCTCAATAACAACCGACCTCTCATATTGCTCAATGACCATCTTTTTTATCTCAGTAATCTCAGCTCTGACATCAGCAATATTAGATATCTATTCAGTACCTAACTATTGAGTAATACTCGACTCAAAAGCATCTAGGTATCCTTGAACTCTCCTATCTTGTGCCTCAAACTACTGGTCCATCCAACTTCTTACTCTTTCCTCCATATGACCTACCTCCACAGTAAGCATAGCTAGCTAGGTCACAATCTCTATCCGTGCAGTATTGGAAATCAACATAACACATGGAGGAATACCCCATGGCCTAGGTAGAATAGACTGGACTGGCGGTAGCACATTGGAAGTACCTATTGCATTATGGGTGTGGCCTTAGTCAGTGTGCCTTCCTCGGTAGGCTCAGCTGTAGCAGGGGCATCAGGCTGATCATCTTACAAAAACAATCCTGCCATAGCATCGACTGCTTGCCTCATGGGTCGGGCCAAATGGTTAGCCGTATCTTGAATTATCCCTATATCAAACGTCCTCTGATCCTCAATTATCTCATCAATCCTAAGAATCTCCATAACTCCCACTGCTAGATAAATCTAGGTAATCTTGCAGGGGTAGGACAGCAATGCCTTCTGCCCCAACTGTCTTATCTCATATCTCTTAGATTAGGAACTCACCAACATCAAATGTGTAACTGGCTGCGAAACTAGCTATTATAGCAACCCAAACCGAGAAAAAAATATTATCTCCAGTAGTGGGACACAGTAGGTGTCGGGATAGTGTCCACCAATACTTACCCTCAAAGTTGATGGTTCCCTTCTTTATCTGCTATGAATCACTAATATCTCCTGTAACCCAAGTTGCATGCTCACCATGCACAGCTATTCTCTTACCTATCCATCCAAAAATCACCATTTTATTATCAATACCCAATGTCTGCTATGTGTATATTCTCATTTCCGTCATTCTGTAGTCCATCTTTCCTATATTGGCTGGAGCCTAATATTCTGGCTTATACAAGAATCTCCCTAATCAACACATCATCAGGGAGGTAATAGGCTCACCTCCCTTCCACAACATACCATATAGATACTGTCTCTGCAACTCTCCCTTATAATCTATATAGAACTCACTAACGAGGACCTCACTATATCTCCTGGGTGCTCTTATCATCCAGTCAAATCTATACTATCAAAAGAATTTTGCAAACTCGGGTAACTTTACCATCCCTATATTAGTCATTCTCCTCTTTGGATATATCACTTTCATTATATTATCACCTAGAAGATGAGACAGCTCTGAGTTAAATGTATCCTGCATATCAGGATATCCTCATCGTTCAATGATGGGCACTAGAGTAGGGGCCAATGGGAGTGGGGGTCCTATCTTCCTATTGGGGTGGCATCTACCTTGGTACCTTGAGCTTTATCTAGACTCTCCTCTACTGAACTATATTTCTCTTCATTATCATCGTTGTCATCAACTGGTTGTGGTATATGAGGAGGAGATACTATTGTATTCTTTCTTCTCAGCCTATTTGGCGGTGGTGTCTCATACTCTTGGGGAACGACTTTCTTTCTCTTTGTCCTAGCATCTTCCTTTCCCTCTTGAGTAGTTTTCCTTGATGAGGTTCTATTATATTTCTCTCCATTGTTTTCGGATATAGATTCTGACTCGGAGACACTGATGCCCTCACTTTCAACCGGTGGTAGCTTGGTCTTTTTCTTATTGCTTGGTTTAGAGGATGAAGAATTCTGTAGAGGCATTGTACCTGTAAATACACTATTATTAGTAATAACAAAAAGAAAATAAAAGCAAAAAGTTAAAAAGTAAAGTTCAATGTGCCTTGTCTGAGTTGGATACGAGTGGTGGGTACTGGTCATATCCACTGGGTACGACTCATATAATTGAGTCATATCTTAGATAGTGTATGACGTGTGTTCACTAGTTTACTTATGACTCCTCCTTACTAGTCATACCGGATGGGTACGACCCGTGACCAACAGTCGTAAACAAGTCAGAAACATTAATTCTATTATAGTTCTTCCTAGGTGGGTACAATTAATGTATACGAGTCATATGGTCTAGATACGACTCATATGGTTGAGTCATATCCATTCCTGAAATTTAAATTTGTAAGAGCTCCATGTTGTCAGTGGGTACGAGTCTCATTACAACTCTCGTATCATTGGGTACGAGTCATAAGAAGTCTCGTATCCACTATAATATAGAAGTCCAACTTCAAAGTGTGACACTAATGAAAATTCCCAAAGCACCCACGACTAATTTTCAGCTATATCCAGCAACTAAAGACATATAGACATCAAAATCCATTCCTAAAAAAAGTAGAAATTCTATTTAAATCAAGTTTACAATAGCACATACCACTCATTTCAACTTGCAAAGTAGAAAAATTAAGTTTAGACACTTACTTGATAGGTGAAGAGTAGGAAATCTCGATTTGGAATGTTAATGGCCTCGAATTCGAGTTTAAACCGCACCAATTGAAAACTTTGAGGTTGTTGGTAGTTAATTCAAGTTGAAAACAAATTGATTTATTGATTGAATTTCAAAATTGGGGTAAAATTTATGCGGGTACGAGTTGGAAGCATCGGGTGCCCAATCGTGTGTCTTTTTCCTCTTTTAATCTTAGGTCTGGGCTGGGTCAACCAACTCATACCTAGGATTATGGGTCATTCCTTTGACTCATATATACTGGGGACTTACCCGTGTTCTATATTGGATACAATTCTCAATAAGGAACCATACCCAAAGGATACAACTCATATTGGGAATCGTGTTTATTCCAGAACTTATGCCTGATTTTGATTTTTCTCATAGGTTAATACAACTCCTACTCATAAGTAATACCGTATAAATACAACTCATAAAGAGTTTGTATGATAACCTCTTTACTTCTCTATATTTTTTTTTGCATTCTTTTAGTCCTGCACGTTGAGCAAACACATTACCCTATAAATGAAATAAGTACAAAAACATGGGTTACCTCCCACACAGTGCTTAATTTAACATTGTGGAATGATGTGGCTTAGTTGGATACTCTGATTTCACTAACTAGCCCCATGGGGTTACCTCTCATACAATGCTTGATTTAACGTTGTGGCATAACGCAGTAGCCTTGATTACTCAGGCTTCATCAAGGTCAATATCAGCCACTTCCTTCACTTCTTCTATATTTCCTATATAGTTCTTTATTCATTATCCATTGACCTTAAATGGGCTTGCACCATACTTCTTTAATTCCAAAGCACCATTGGGATAAACCCTTGTCACTGTGAATCGACATATCATCTTGCCTTTAACTTACCAGGAAACAAATGAAGCTTGGAATTGTATAGTAGCACTTGGTTACCTTTTTCAAAACCCTCTTCTCAATCTTTCAATCATGATGAAACTTCATCTTTTCCTTGTAACGTGATAAACTTTCATATGCTCGGAGCGGGAATTCATCTAATGCATTAATATTATTCAACCTTGCCTTCGCTACATTCTTTCACTCTAGGTTCATCTCTTCAACGCCCATAGTGCCTTGTGCTCAAGCTCAATTGGTAGATAGCAAGCCTTTCCATACACCAACTAATAAGTTGAAGCACATACAGGGGTTTTGTAAGCTGTACGTTAAGCCCTTAATGCATTATCTAACTTTCTTGCCCAATTAATCCTAATAGCATTCATAGTATTCGCCAATATGTACTTGATTTCTCTATTGGACACATCAACTTGTCCACTTGTCTGCAGATGATAAGGTGTTGTGATTCACTCCATATTTGTCAAACAGACTTGAATAGATGATTACAAAAATCTGACCCTCTGTCACTAATAATAGCACGTGGCATACCGAATCGAGAAAATATGTTCTTTCTAAAAAAATATGGTGACACTCCTTGCTTCATTGTTAGGAAGCGTGATCACTTCCACCCACTTCGAAACATAGTCAACAACCACAAATATGTACTTCATTCCACACGAACTCATAAACAGTCCCATGAAATCTATGCCTCATACATTAAAAACTTCCTATTCTAAAATAGGGGTCATAGGTAATTCATGTCTTCTAGAAATAGTAACTTATCCCTGGCATTAATCACAGGCAACAGCATAGTCATGAGCATCTTTGTATATGGTCGATCAATAGCAACCGCATTGCAGGATCTTATGAGTTGTGCAGGACCCTTCATGATGACCCTCAACAGTTGATGAATGACAAGCTTTAAGTATTCTCATCATCTTTACCTCTGGTATGCATCTGTGAATGACTCCATCTGCACAAATCTTAAATAAGTAAGGTTCATCCCAAGAAAGATTTCTTACCTCGTGCATGAACTTCTTCCTTTGCTGATATGAAAGATCTTCTGGGACTAGATTACTTGCTAAGTAATTTTCATAATCTGCAAACCATGGAATTAAATCTTGAAATCTTCCAATATCTATTCATCTAGAAAACTATCATCAATCTCCAATCCCTTAGCCACCTTCTACATAGCTTCTTCCTCTAGTCTAGACAAGTGATCTGTAACTTAATTTTCTGCGCCTTTTCTATCTTTCACCTCAAAATCAAATTCTTGCAACAGCAGCACCCAATGCATAAGCCTCAGCTTTACATCCTTCTTATCCATTAAGTACCACAATGTCGCATAGTCTATGTGCACAATTACCTTTGTCCCAATCAAGTAAGATCTAAACTTTTCAAAGGCAAAAACCACTGCCAATAACTCTTGCTTCATTATGGTATAATTCTTTTTGAGAAGGATTTAGTGCCTTACTAGCATAGTATATAGGATCAAGGATCTTTTCTATGTGTTGGCCTAGTACAACCCTTAAGGCCAATCCGCTAGCATCACATATAATCTCAAAAAGTAAAGACCAATTAGGAGACACAATTAATGGATCAGACATTAACTTCTCTTTTAGTCTTTCAAAAGCCTTCTTACATGCATCATCAAAAACAAATTTTACCTCCTTCTTAAGAAGCTTGCAAAGTGGACTTGCAATCTTTGAAAAGTCCTTGATAAATCACCTATAAAAACATGAATGCCCTAGAAAACTCTGAATTCCCCTTACAGAAATTGGGTAAGGTAATTTTTCAGTCACCTCAATCTTAGCTCGATCAACCTCTATACCTCTCTTTGAAATCATGTACCTAAGAACAATTCCTTCTTTGACCATGAAATAGAACTTTTCCCAATTAAGCATCGAGTTGCATTCTTATCACCTTTGTAGATCCTTCGCTAAGTGATTGAGACAATCATCAAAAGAGTCGCCAATAACTAAAAAGTCATCCATGAAAAATTTGATGGTGTCCTTGACCATATCAGAGAAAATGGACATCATACATCTCTGAAATGTGGTTGGGGCATTGCATAACCCAAATGACATTCATTTGAATGCAAAAGACCCATAAGGACATGTAAATGTAGTGTTGTCTTGGTCCTCTGGTACAACAGTGATCTAGTTATAAACTGAGTATCCATCAAGAAAATAGTACCATCCTCTGCCTGCTAACCTGTCCAATATCTGATCTATGAAAGGCATAGGAAAATGTTCCTTCTGAGTCCATACATTTAGCTTCCTATAATCCATGCACATTCTCCATCTAGTGACTGGTCTCATAGGCACTAGCTCATTATTCTGATTAGGTACGACAGTTATTTTGCCCTTATTCAGTACATATTAAATCAGACTAACCCACTTACTATCAGTAATGGGATACACTACACCTATATCCAACTACTTAATTATTTCTTTTTTTACCACCTCTTGTATAGGAGGATTAATTCAAAACTAATGATCAATAGATAGAACATAATCCAACTCAAGCTGAATTTTATGAGTACACAAACCATGCGGAACACAATGATATCTGTAATGGACCATCTAATGGCCCTTTTGAAATTCTGCGAAACTGACAATAATGTTTCTACCTCTGAATGTCTTAGCTCAGCTACAATAATAATAGGTAAAATTTTGTTGGCCCTCAAAAATACATATTGCAAGGAGATAAGAGGGCCTTTAAATCTAAAACCAGTGGTTCCTCAATGGATGGGCGAGTAGGTGGAGTAGTTCGATTCTTTAAATCTAAATCAAGCTTCTTTGGTACATAGTTATAACCATCCCTATTCAATTCACCCACTAACTCTTCAATACCTTTATAGTAAAAAATCATAATCACAGGTTCGAGAGCTTTAACACCTAGCCTATCTTCAACAGGAAAAATTATATCAGAACCATCATCCCACAGAGTAACTGCATCAACATCATTGAATGAATCTGTCTCCTTATCATTTACATCAATCACAGATACCACTCTCAACTCATCAGGCTACTTCATAGACTTGCATACGTGGAATATCATATGTTCATCATTGAGTCGCAGTATCATATTTCCTTTCTCCAAGTAAATCAGTGTCCTACCTGTAGCCAAAAATGGTCTTCCAAAGATAATCGGGACTTTAAAGTCCACTTCATAATCTAATATCACAAAATTAGAAGGAAATATAAAAGAAGATACTCTTACCAAAACATTGTAAAGGATACAACAGGTTTCTTCACTGTTTTGTTCGCCATCACTAGTCTCATGGTAGTTGGTTTGGGGCCTCCTAACCCCAATTATTTGAATACGGTAAAGGATATGATGTTGATGTTATCCCTCAAATCATATAATGCTCGTGTAAAGTTTAAAGACCGAATAATGTAAGGTATTATAAAAGTGCTAGAGTCCTCCTTCTTTTCTACCAAAGATCTAGTGAATACAGCACTTCAATAATGAATATTGTCAACAGGTTCATAAGTGACTAAAATTTCTTGGTGATCAAATCATTCATGAATTTTTCATACCTTGGCATCTTCTTCAATTCTTCTACAAGAGGTACATTGACAGTTGACTTTTTTAACATTGACAAAAAATTCTAATACTTACCTTGTTCTTGTTTCTTTCTTAATCTTTGAGGATAAAGATGAAGTTGTCTTGGAATTGGCTTTAGCATAGGATTTGTAGCTTTTTCTTCTTCTTTATTCAGCTCACTTTTGCTTCCAACATCAACAGGCTCATGCTTATTCTTCTGCTCATCAGCTTTGGGTATAGGTGGATCTGTAGTAACCTTACCCCTCTGAGTGGTGATGGTATGGCATTGACTATCATTTTTGGGATTCCCCACTGTGTTACTCAGAAGAGTGCCACTTTAGTTCACTATGGCTGATATCTGACCAAATTGTTGCTCCAACTACTACATTACTGTAGCATGTGACTCTAATTTCTGGTTCAATCCCGAGAGATCGGCTTTGATATCCTTCAAGAAGTTCTATTGAATTTCTTATCCTTTGACCAGCTTGGCCAAAAGTGCCTCCATTCTGGACTTTGTATCTCGACTTCCTGATGGAATATATTTGTCACTCTTCTCCTTATAGTCATTTTTACGCCATCAATCATCATTTTTATCCCTACTCTTATCTCTGTATCTATTATAATAATAGTTTTGACCTTAATTTTCTTGCCCTTGGGCTCGGGAATCTACTAATTTGTGATCAAGATACTTTGCCTATTCTTCAGATTCAATCTCAAATGGTTTGGAGGTAGACCCCTATGCCACTACTGTATTTACCTTCTCAGCACTCATTAATAAAAATTGTTTTGTAATCAATCCAATATCTATACGAAGATATTCTACCATGTAATTTATTACTCTATACATATTTGTTGCTCTAATATCATAGTACCACCACCATATTTTGAATCCTAAGTATGTCATCCTTTGTTGGTAACCGCAATATCATCTCGCATTTCCTATGTAGCCTTACACAAAGATATGTAAATGCTCTTCCTAAAATATTATCTATCATAGATTTTGAACTATCAGTCAATGACTGATAAAAGATCTCAGATAATTTAGATCCTCTGATTCTGTGATTTGGTACCATACTAAGCTTTTTCTTAAGTCAAAACTATGCCTCATACATAGAATCTGCAGGCAGCTGTCTAAAATTGTAAATTTCATCCTTTAACTATAACATCCATGCAGGAGGAAAAAATCTTCTCAAAAAATATATCTTCAAATCATGCCAAGTAATGACAGATCCTCTTATAAGTTCCCCTAGCCATAGTGATGCTTAACCTGTCAAAGAAAATAGGAACAACCTTAATCTCAATTCTTCTGGATTAACCCCTGGATTGTTATAATTTGTGCAGATCCCAAGAAAATTTGTAAGGTGTGAGTTTGCGTCATCCTTAGCTATATTGGAAAATCAGCCCTTCAGATTCAACAATTGGATGATAGAATTAGTAATATCAAACTTCACATTAGGGGTTAATGAAGGAGGAATAATGGCTCCAGACTCCGTAGGCTCAACATAACCTAGATCTTCTACATATTCCTCATATGGGTCTAAGTGTTGATATGCTAGAATAAATGGAGATCTGCCACTCTGAACTCAATGATCAATAACTTATCTCAGCTGTACCAGTCCTTCTTGCTGAGCTACTACCATCTCTACATAAGTCTAGCTTATTCTAATTCTCAATGTTTTTGCTCCAACAGTTGTTATGTTTGTAAGTCTGCAATATTCTTTGAATCTAATGGATCACGTGGAAGTGCCACATTTGGATCCATAGGTGGCGGATCTTAAACCCCTTCACAAATTTTTCTTGATATCCTTCTTGGAGTTTGAAGGATTCTCTCTAGTTCTGGATTAAATGGGAGTAAGGGATTACCTCTACTCCTAGTACTTGTCATACACTAGCATATACCAAGTAAAAACAAAAATTAAAAACCTATGAACTTCACCAATTCAATTCACTACTGAACCGTCTTCCCCAACAACGGCACCAAAATTTGATGTCAACCAAAACTACCCCTCAACTAGAAGTATAATATGGTCGATTCCAAATATAATAACCCAACAAGGTAGGGGTCAATCCCACAGGGAAAACATGAATAGTTGTTTGCCTTTATGTAATCCAGGAGTAGTGCAGGAAAGTAAAAGGGGGATTTTGTTATCAATTGCAAATGGTAACTAATTCTTGAGTGCTTTTGAGTTAAAATCAATCTAAGATGAATGTTAGGTTTGTGTTCCCCATGGCTTCTCAACTCCATAAATTTCTTATGATCAACCCAATTATTCTATTGTTCTGCATGAAAAGCCTACAAGTTAAGTCTTATTAACTTCCTGGTAAGCTAGAAGATAAATTTCACCCTTTACTTAGTTATTGTCTCAGGGTGTTGCCTTGTTTCCCCTTGCTATGGCCTCAATTACACTTGTCGGGGTAGGATCAAGTGATAATATGGAATGCTTGGTTATCGAATCCCAAATCACTGTCTTAATCTTCTTTTCCTAATCGCAAGCTTCTTGGTTATTGAATGGATGTGAATATAGGCAATCTCAAGCATCTGCAGCTTCTATATGTTTAATTATTTTGAAGAAGAATTAAGATATATATAGAAACCCTAAAACAGTTATGTCTCATACTTTCTCTACATAGCTAATCTGTCAGGGTTCCCACAACCCTAGCTAAAAAAATTATATGCTCATGTTTGTGCAAGAAATCATGATTAATAATGAAGAACACATAAAATCAATTGCATAAGAATAAGATAAAGAAACTCCAAAGTCTTTAATTGAGTAAAACCCTAGAATCTTAAGAACAATTGTAAAAGTATGAAATAATATGCAATAGTGCATCACAATGTGCAACCTCATAAAAGATAAATCCTATGGAATTTATAGTATCTCAAAATAACATAAAAATCCATTAAAAATAAGAAAGGAAAAGGAAAAGTTGAATCGATAGTCGGTACATCTCCGTCTTCACTCGTATCTTCAGCTTACGAGTCGTAGCCTGCCTTTTCATATCCATTCCAGTGTGTAATCTTCCCAAGTCTTCAATTCTTCATTTAGTATATGACATTTCTGTACAAGTCGTACCTAAGTTTATGACTTGTGTCCTCAACTCATATCCATCTGGGACTTCAGTCTTTCCCAGCTTAGAAAATTGATTTGTATTTGACATACTAATACGGGTCGTACTCAGACTTTTGACTCATATTTCTTTGATACTTCAACTCCTTGATGGTATCTTAGCTTTTATTATGCTCATGAATTTTGTATAAGACTCATATTCTAGCTTACGACTAAGATACTTGAGTTGTATATTTCTTGTACTTGGCTCTATGATTTGTCTTATGGTTCTATTACTCATACGATTCATCATACGAGTCATATCGACAGGTTATGACTCAGGGGTTGACTCATATACAAATTAGAGTTGGTCCTTTTTAGGTCTTTTTCTTCTTTTTTTATTCAATCACTATTGTAGACCTATTTTACCTATAATTCACACCAAAGTGCATTATATCAAACAAGATACCCTAATTTCTCACATATATTCATGATTTTAAGCATCAAAAGTATCGTGTTTCCATGCCATATCAGCAGGGGAAAAAGTTTAGGCCTTCTAAGCAGAGTGGAAGAGATGGTGGTAAGTGGCTAAAAAAGAAATAGAGGAGTTACCGAAGCCATTGGGTGATCTTCTGTCTCTGTATAATGGTGGGTTCCAAGCACAGGGTGCCTAATCTCAGGCTAGTGGAGCTCAGTCAGCTCTATTCTACCCTTCTTATAGATTTTATGGGCGATCATACCATGGGTTTTTTAAGGAAGAAAAGAACAAGTGTTTTTATTATGGTTAGATTGGTCACATACAACATGACTATCGTGCTAGAATGGCTTCTGGGCTAACAAGGTTCCAGTTGCCTCTTCATCTGCTCTTACACCAAATGGTGCTACTTCTACATCTATTTTGCTTCTAGTACTGGCATTGATCGAAATCACTTATATGCTCTTGCATCTCACCAGGATTTTAAGTCATCTCTCGATGTTGTCACGGGTATGTTGAAACTTTTTTCTCGTGATCTATATTTTTTTTATCTAGGGTCCACTATTTCTTATGTGACCTCATTTGTGGTTATGCATTTTGGTTTGGTCCTGAATTTATTTCTGATTTTTTTTCTGTATCTACCCCAATTAGTGACTCTGTGATTGCTAAAAGAGCCAATAGGGGGGTATTTGTTAGTGGTAAAAAAACTCTTATGGATTTAATAGAGTTAAATGTGGTTGACTTTGATATCATACTGGGTAAGGATTGGTTGAATTCATGTTATTCTTCCTTAGATTATCGGACCCGCAAGGTCGTGTTTAAATTCCCTAATGAGTCGATCATTATATGGGAAGGGGGTTCTTTAGTGCCTAAGGGGAGGTTCATCTCATATCTTAGAGACTGAAAGTTGATTTCTAAAGGGTGTTCATATTATTTAGTCTGTGTTAAAGATTCTAACTCTAAAGGTCCTTCTCTAGAATCTATTCTTATGGTTAATGAGTTTCCTGAGGTTTTCCTTGTTGATCTTCCTGGTGTACCTCCTGATAGGGAAATTGATTTTGGGATTGATTTTGTTCTGGACACTCATCCAATTTCTATCCTTCCTTATAGAATAGCTTCAACTGAGTTGAATAAGCTTAAGGATCAATTATAGGATCTCTTAGATAAAGGTTTTATTCATCCTAGTATGTCTTCTTGGGGTGGTCCTGTGTTGTTTGTGTATAAGAAGAATAGTTCCCTTCTGATGTGCATTGACTATAAGGTGACCATATAGAATAGGTATCATCTTCCTAGGATTGACGACTTATTTGATCAACTTCATGGTGCGAAGTATTTTTCTAAAATTGATCTTAGTTAGGTTATCATCAGTTTAAGATTAGGAAAGTGGATATCCCTAAGACTGCCTTCAGGACCTAGTATGTTCACATGAGTTCCTAGTTATTTCTTTTAGGTTGACTAATGCTCTGGCAGCATTTATGGATTTGATGAATAGGGTTTTCTATCAGTTTTTAGATTTGTTTGTCACTGTCTTTATTGATAAAATCTTGGCCTATTTTAAGAGTGAGGCAGATCATATCGATCACCTTCGTGATTTGTTGCAGACCTTAAAGAATCAATAATTGTATGCAAAGATCTCCAAGTGTGAGATTTTGTTGAAGGCTATGCCTTTTTTAGGTAATGTTATCTCTAGTGAAACGATCATGGTAGGCCCACAAAAGGTTGCAGTTCTTAAGGAGTGGCCTAGACCTATGACTCAAATCGATATTTGAAGCTTCTTGGGTTTAGCAGGTTACTATCAGAGATTTGTGGTAAGTTTTTCGACTATAGCTGCCCCATTGACTAAGTTGAACCAGAAGAAGGTCAAGTTTTTTTTGGTTGAATGCATGTGAGGGTAGTTTTGAAAAGTTAAAAAATAAGTTGACTTTAGCTCTAGTTTTGACCCTGCCATAGGGTAATGATAGTTTTTTAGTGTATTATGATGCTTCTCATATTGGGCTGGGTTGTGTGTTAATGCAACATGGCAGGGTGGTGGCTTATGCTTCTAGGCAGTTGAAAGTTCATGAGAAAAACTACCCTACTCATGACTTAGAGCTGTTAGCGGTGGTGTTTGCACTGAAGATTTGGTGTCACTATCTCCATGGGGTTTATGTTGACATCTTTTTTTATCATAAGAGCCTGCAGTTTGTGTTTACTAAAAAAGAGATAAATCTCAAGCAAAGAAGATGGCTTGAGTTGGACTACAATATGAGTCTTCACTACCATCCAACTCAGGCTAATGTTGTTGCTGATGCTCTTAGCAATTTATCAATGAGGAGTCTATCTCATATAGATGAGGATAAGTGGGAGTTGGTAAAGGACATTCATCGTATGGCTAGTCTTGGAGTTTGTCTCATTAACTTTGAGGATAGTGCTATATTTGTTCATCCTATATTACAGTCATCTCTTGTTGTTAAGATAAAAGAAAAACAGATGTTGGATCCTAATTTGATGAATATTAAGAGTAATCTGGGTCAGCAAAAGGTTATTAATTTCAAGATGGGTGATGATGGTATCCTGAGGTACCAAGGTAGGTTTTGTGTTCCTAACGTCGATGGGTTGAGAGAAAGTATTCCAACCAAAGATCATAAATCTTGTTATATTATTCATCCTGGTTCTACAAAGATGTATCATGATTTCAGGGAGTTCTATTGGTGGAACAATATAAAGCGAGATGTGGCTAGCTATGTGGCAAAGTGTACGGTGTGTCAATAAGTGAAAGTTGAGCATATGAGATCCGGTGGTTTTTACAAAGATATTGAGTCACCCTAATGGAAGTGGGAAGTGATTAACATGGATTTTGTTACTAGTCTTCTTTGACCTCGAAATTAATGTGATTCGATTTGGGTCATTATGGATAGGAAGACCAAGTTCGCTCTTTTCTTGCCGGTGAGCACTAGATATTCTGTCGAGGATTAAGCAAAGTTGTATATTGCGGAGATTGTGAAGTTTCATGGTGCTATGATTTTTATTATTTTGGATTGTGGTACTCCATTCTCATATCATATTTTGATGTCATTTTAGAAATATTTGGGAACTAAGGTGTGCCTTGGTACCATTTTCCACCCGCAGTCCGATGTGCAAACGAAAAGGACCATTCAAACATTGGAAGATATTCTTCGCGCTTTCTTGATCGACTGTGGTGATAGTTCATTCGAACATTTGTTTTTTATTTAATATGCTTATAATAATAGTTATTACTCTCGCATTGGTATGACTCCTTTTGAGGCATTGTATGGTAGGAGATGTCATTCTCCTATTAGGTGGTATAAAGTTGGTAAGGGGAAATTATTTAGCCCTAATTTGGTTCACCAACCCTTGGAAAAGGTGAAGGTGGTTCGTGATAGGTTAAAATTCGCTCAAAGTCGCCAAAAGTCCTATGAGGATGCAAGGCTTAGGGATTTGGAGTTCAATGTTGACGATTAGGTATTCTTGAAGGTATCTCTCATGAAGGGAGTGATTCAATTTGGTAAAAATAAAAAGTTAAGTCCTCGGTATGTTGGTCCCTACTTGATTTTGAATAGTTTGGCAATATTGCCTATGAACTAGAGTTTTCTTCTAGTTTAATCTCTATTCAGCCGGTTCTCTATGTCTCTATGTTGAGAAAATATGTGGGTGATCATTCATCAGTTGTTCCTTATGAAGGGTTGGGTATTTTGGACTTCTTCTCTTATGAGGTAGTCCTAGTTGAGTTCTTGGATCGTCAAGTTCGTCTGTTGTGAACAAAGGATATGCCTTCGATAAAGGTTCTTTAGAGGAACCATAAGGTCGAAGAGGATACTTGGGAAGCGAAAGAGGATATGAAGTCCAAGTATCCATTCCTATTTTCAGCTCTCTGAATTCTTATAGAAGGTACATGTTCTTCATCATACTTTGGTTTTCAAACTTTGTTAGAGGAAAGGTTGATTTTCTTGTATCTTTGTTTTCAACTTAGTTAAAGGTTAGAGTTGAGGTGTTGGTGTGTTAACTCATGTTTGTACTTGCCTTACTCATCATTTGAGGACAGAATGATCCAAGTTGGGGAAAATTGAAACACCTTGGCTTTGGACCCTCAGAAAAATTTCTCTAAGTTTGAGTTTCTGGACAAGGTACGACTTGAAAGTACAAGTCGTATGTTATGGTACGGTTTATGGGTCCTAACTCGTATATTTCATAGTGTGTTCAAAGTGACTCACTATCCAAGGTACGATTCAACATCTTACTAGTCGTTAGTTGCAGTACGAATGGTATGTTGCTAAGTCATATGGTGCCCTAAGTTTTGTCCAAAGTATTCTGTCCAGGGTACGGGTTATAGGGTACTTTTCGTATGTTAGGATACAATTTAGTCATGTGTGTTCGTATGTTGGTCAGTATGGGGGTCTAAGATGATGCTAGGGTACGAGATAAAGGTACCACTCATACAGTAGGGTATGGTTTAGGGAGATGTGTCATACCCTCTTACGTGTATGTTTTGAGTTTTTAAGCTGGGGGTATTTCGAACATTTCCCACCCTAAAAACCGTAAGTCCCCACATCTTAAAACCTATTGTGGCCTCTCATAACCCACTATTAAAAGATCAAACACTCCAAAAACACTCTTTAAACTCTCTCTTAAAGATTTGTGCTAGGGTTCTTCAAAGGTAAACATCTTGAGGATTAAGAGTCAAGTATCTTCTATGAATCTTCTTGAATAAGGCGTGTGACTCTTCCCTCATTATTATTTCAAAAATATCATATGTTTTAAAGTTTTTTTATGATTCATAAATGGTGGTTTTGAAAACCAATGTTGAGGGTTTTGTTGCATATGATTGTGTATTTTTACTCTTGGTTTAACTTGTGTTTATACATGTTTTTGGTGAAGGTTTACACATGTGGGTGCTTGGTAATTGTGGTTTAACAAATAGATTTTGGGTTACCCTAAACTTGATGGTTTTTACCTTGATTTTGGTCTTGATAATAGCATGCCCTCAAAGTGTTTGTGAAAATGTCTAAGAGAATGAAATAGTCATATGATAATGGTATTTTGAATTAAGTCTTGGCCTAATGAATATGAATGATTGGTAAATAGTTTTGTGAAGGCCTTGTTGTCCATTTAATGATCTAAACGGTAATCTTGGTGGTTTAAATTATTAAATGGGTTTGAGTCCCTTAATATTAACTTAATTTATGTCTTTGTTAGTCAATGGTTCGAGTCCCTAAACTTTGAATTGAACAAGTGTCTTTGTTAGATGATGGGTTCGAGTTTCAAAGTCAATTGAATGAATAGTTGATTGATAATGGTAATGGCATGTGGTATACTTGCAAGTAGTGTTGGTATGACAATACCAACGAAGTGCCTTTGGTAAGTAATTGACTTAATCGTTGTGTATATGGAATAATAGTTTTAAATTGGGTTTTAAAGCGGGATGTGTAGTTGGACCATAAAAGTGGAGTCCGAAGGACTAATACTAGAAATCGTGCTAACTGGTGTGGGTGTCTTATGACCGAGTGACACTATTAGAAATTACCCCTACGGCAACAAACTTTTTGGCAACGATTGTCAAAGCGTTGCTATAGGATGTCTATTGCAATGTTCCAACCATTACATAAAATAATTGTTCTACTATCTACAATAAAGCTCTATAATCGTTAATATTGAAGATTAACCATTGCAATATGTAGACATAGCAACAGTTAAAAGAAACCGTTACCATAAAATATCTATGGCAACACTTATATACCGATTACATCGGTTTGTTTTGGTTTCCTCCAAAAATAAATTCACAAGTTCCCCAAATTAAAAAGAATCCATTTTAATAAAAATCATTTTCCACCCAAATTTGGCAAGTCCGCCCAAAGCTCTCTTCTTCCAATGTTTGTTGGCTCAAATTGTCAAAACTTTGTCCAAAATTTGTGAATTTGTGCTTCTGTTTGTCAGCTCAATTTGTAATTTAAAACCCTAGAAGCTCTATTCTTTTGTTAGAACCCAAAAAATTATGATTTGAAATCTGGCCAGTGGTATCTCTATGTGATTTGAAACTGTGGCAACTCGATAGTTGTCGGAATAATAGTAGTCGGCCACCGTGGTCTTCTCGGCAACTCTAATTTCATAAGGTGCCGCTGTTTTGTTTTGGTTTGATATTTAGCCCAAATTTTATTGTGGTTAGCTGTAAATATTGCTATTTTTTGTGTAGTTGGTTATTTCATGCTTTATCCTGATGTGATTGTGTTAAAGTGCTTGGTAAGTTAAAATTTTTGTTGTTTAACAGTTGTTCAATTGGAAATTCATTGAGTATAGAGACTGTGTATCATAATTAAGAACACCTGAAGTAGTTGTTGATTTAAGTTTTTGAGAATGATGTGATTCTTGTAGAAAAAATCAAACAGATAAATAGTACTATTTGTTATGTTTTAGCCTGAAAGATCTATAACATTCAACTAAATTGGTCAAAATTGATTATTTGATTAATTCTAACTAGCAATTTGCGAGGCTACACCTGTTTATGGAAAAATATAATAGGGTAAACATATCATGTAGTTTGCTTGTTTGACTCTTAGATTGAGTTGCTACTAGTGAGATAACTTTTCTCTTCTCTACAGTATCATTATCTTCAACATTATTTTTATCTTCTTCATCCTCAGCCTCATCACCTCCATATCTCTCTCGTGACTCCATCTCATCAACCATTAATTCAAAATGTCTTTTCAATTCTCCAATTGTGTTACCTTCAGTCATCTCTTGTGCAGATTTAACTTCTTCAACTCCATCTAACTCTAGTGTGCCTGTGCTCCCTTCAAATATTTCTCCACAGTCCATATCTAAAACTTCAAAGTACATAGATGTCAACTTTGCTTCCCAAACTTCTTCACAATTATCTCCTGGACTATCTAAAAATTTTCCTCTTTCTATTACAGAGCGAAGAGGTAGCTTGTAGAAGTGTCTCAAGCTGCCAATGCTGACTGATAATTTTGTGAAGGAAACCTGGTAATTTAAAGAGTGGTGCTAATGAACATGGTGACATTGGCATATCAGAAGTGACAGATGAGTCTTTTAAGAAAGCAGCGGCTGCAAGCAAGATTTTACAGTCCCTACAAGAAATAAATAAGAGCAAAGTTGATGAATTACATATGTCTAGAGATGTGAATCTATTTCATATCCGCACCCCCCTACAATTGGTATCAGAGCCCAGTAATTGAAAAAATACGGAAGTGAGATTAGAGTTATTAGAATTTACCTATAAATTATTAAATTAATTATGCGAAGACCATTTAAAAATAGAGAAGCTTTAGAAAAATTAAAGAATCTTTAATTAGTAATTATTCAGAATATATATGTCTAAATAAAACAAAAGAAAACCCACAAAGATTAGCCTACTTAATTACATTAATATCTAGTATTGAATCAAAATTAATAATCCATTTAAAATCTAGAAGAATGAAACACATACCACCTAATTATGATAAAATTAGATTTAGATATCCACCAAGATATTATAAATATAATTTAAAATGAATAAAGTACAACAACACAAAGAATTAAAACAAATTACTTCTGAAAAACGTAAAGAATTAAAAATAAGAATAAAAAGACTACATTATAATATCTTTGCCGGAGTTAATAAAAACTCAATAGATACACAAAAAGATGAAATATCAAAATTAGAATCACAAATAGATAGTTTAGAATATATATATCAACATGAACTATTCACAATAAAATGAACAAAGAAGAATTTATAATAGATGAAAAAATATATGAAAATCACGAAGGATCAAAAATAAAAATAGTATTTTCTAATCTAGGAAGAAGATATAAGAAAATAGGTGAACATTTATATCTAATGTTAGAAAAAGAAGAATTAAAATTAGAAGATAAATTGACAGCAATGGTAAGAATAGAAAAAGAAAATGAAGAGATAGTAGGAAAAAGGAAATAGAAAAAATAAAACAACAGACTACGGAAGAAATACGAAGAATAGAAGAAACTAAAAATAGTAGGATTGCTGAATTAGAAAAAGAACTACAAATGTTAAAAGAGCTGTATGAACAAAGGCAAAAAGAAAAAGAAGAAAAAGATAGAGAACAAAAATTACTGAACGAGATAAATCAATTTAAGGAAAAATTGGAAATAAAAAACAAAGAATTAGAAATAAATAATATAGATGTTGAAGAGACAGAGACAGACAATTATGATTCAGAAGATAGTGAAACATATACAGAAATATTAACAAAAAATTTAGAAATCAATGAAAAACAAAAAGAAATTAATGAAGAAAACTTAGAAAGTACCCACACAGAAATAAATACTCTTGATAAAAAAGAAGATGAAAATATAATACCTAAAACAACAGAAATAAGAAAACCTATGTATTATAAGAATAAGTTTAAAAAATATAATAAATATGACAAATGGATACCAAAACAAATAATTAATAAAAATTATAACTTTTTAGACCTAGACTGTGTAATAGATACAGAAAAAACAATACAATTATGGATAGGATATATGACAAAACAATTATTAGATAATAATATAAATATAACAGATGCACCAGAATATATAGAAAGAACACTAATAGGATTAGTAAAACTATGGTTTTCAAATTTAACTGAAAATAGCAAAAAAGTATCAAGAACTAATAAACCTATAGAAGGAACATCATCAACAACAACTAAACTAACACCTATAGAACTATTAAAAAAATATGAAATAGTTATAAAAGATGAATTTGGTAGTACGACAATAATAGAAGAAGAACAAGATGAAGAAAAATATACAAATAGGAATTTAATGTTAAAATTAGCAATATGTAATATGTGTTATATAGATGAATATACTTGCACATTTAAAGAATATTATTATAAAGGAGCATATAGTATAGAAGAAAGTAAAGAGATAAGAAAATTATATTTTAATAAATTACCCAAGCCATTTAGTTCAAAAATAATAAAAAGTTGGGAAGAAGCAAAAATAGTAGATACGTTAGGAGCAAGAATAAAATTTTTACAACAATGGTATAGAAACTTATGTGAAAAATATAGAGAAGAATTAAAAATGGAAAAAACATTGATAAGAAATTTAGCATGTTGCAAAAATAAAATAGCACCCCAATTTGGATGCAAAGAAAGATATTATAAGAAAAGAAAAAGAC
Organism: Capsicum annuum; assembly: GCF_002878395.1. Lineage (NCBI taxonomy): Eukaryota > Viridiplantae > Streptophyta > Magnoliopsida > Solanales > Solanaceae > Capsicum > Capsicum annuum. The sequence continues at coordinate 111,990,546 of NC_061113.1, read as the reverse complement.
ATAAGAAATATAAGAAATATAAAAAATCAAAATATAAATATAAGAAACCTAGAAAAAGATATTATGTAAAAAATTATAAATATAAAAGACCATATAGAAAGAAGAAATCTATAAAAGAATGTACTTGTTATAATTGTGGAAAGTTAGGACATTTAGCTAGAGATTGTAAATTACCTAAAAATCCGAAAAATAAATAAATATCAGAAATAAAAATAGATAATACAGAATATATGCAGATAGATTATATAGATTATGAATTAGAAAGTAAGGATAGTATATATGAAATTTCAGAAAACGAAACAGATAATGAAATAGATAGTGAAATAGATGAATCAAATGACTAAAGAAGATATAAAAATAATAACAAAGGAAGAATATTTAAATGATGAAGGAACGGAACAAAAGATAATATTTGACAGTAACATATTTGATGAAATAAAAGGAAAAGAATTAGATTTAAGTGTAGAGAAAATATTTAAAATACCAACAATAAAAAATATTTTTACTAGGAAAAAGGACGAATATTATGTAGTATGCCAAAAAAAACATGTAATAAACTGCAGATATGCAAAAGGCAAAGCTAGTATACCACTAGTAACAAAAAGAATAATTAATAAAGAGATAAATGATATAAAAAGTAAAGGAGATCCAATAAAATATGTACACCTTGGAGGTACAGAGATACTAATAAAAGCATGTTTTAGAGAAGGAATAGATACACCAATAGAATTATATTTAGCAGATGATAGAATTATAAAACCTATAGAAAAAAGCATAATAACTGTCGTAAAAGGAAATCTAATATATCAAAAATTTAAATTTATAATAAGTGCAAATTATTCAGTAGCGGTAACAGATAAAAATATAGATAAATCATTCGTATTATATTGGAAAATATCAAAAATAGAATTAACCCCAGGAAGTAAAATATTTACAGCAAGATGCAAAAATTTATATGTATTAACAACAAAACATAAAATAACAGGAAGAAATAAGATTAACAAAATACGAATAGAAAGCCCATTCGAACAAATTGTAAAAACAATAGATTATGATTATAGCTATAGAGACATAGATACAGAAGAAAATTTAGAAATAGTAAATGATAGAGTAAGTACAACGAAAAGAATAGCTGATGAAAAATCAGAATCATCAAGCTCATCAAAAAGAACAAGTTATGAAACAAATTCAATAAGTAATTTAAACCAATATTACATAACAGGAAAAATAAATAAAAAAGAATATCTAATACTTTTGAATACAGGACAAGAAGAGAACTACATAGCAAAATATCTAGTAAAAAATGAAAAAATAAAGACTGATAATGATATGTGCCCAGATCTACCAAGAAGTTTAATAAATAATAAAAATATAGTAGAAAAAGAAATAATAATAGGAGTTAGAAAAATAAAAATAGAATTCGAAGTAAAGGAAGAAATGCAAAAAGCAGATATAATATTAGGAATAAAATGGTTAGAACAAGTAAAACCATATAATATAGAACATACACAATTAACCTTAACATATAACAAAGAAAAGTTATTCTTAACAAGAGCCTTAACATGAAATGAAGATATATGTATTAATGAAGATAGTAGTAGAAGGATATTACAGTAGATATTATACGCCTATGATAGATACAGGAGCAGAAGCTAATTTATGTAGATATAATTGCTTACCAGAAAGTAAATGGGATAAATTAAAAACACCAATAATAGTTAAAGGATTTAATAATGAAGGAAGCTTAATTACTTATAAAGCTAGGAATGTAAAAATACAAGTATGGGATAAGATATTAACAATAGAAGAAATTTATAATTATGAACTAACATCAAAAGATATAGTTTTAGGAATGTCGTTCATAGATAAATTATACCCACATATAATAACCAAAACAGACTGGTGGTTTACAACACCATGTAAACAGAAAGTAAGAGCAAAACGAGTTAATAATAAAATAAGAAAGAAAACTGATTGGATAAAAGGAAGTGAAAAAATTACACAAAAGTTAAAAAATATAAAAAATACTGAAGATACAATAGAACTAGTAGTATTTTCGATAAATAAAACAGAAATAACTATATTTTCAATAAATAAAATAGAAATAATTAAGAAAAAATTAGAGCAATTATATAGTGAAGATCCATTAAAAGGATGGAAAAAACATAAAACTACTATAAAAATTGAATTAATAGATAAAAATAGCATAATAACCCAAAAACCATTAACATATAATTTTGACGATTTAAAAGAATTTAAAATACATATAGATGAATTATTAGAAAAACAATATATACAAAAAAGTAATAGTAAACATAATAGTCCAGCATTTATAGTAAATAAACATAGTGAACAAAAAAGAGGAAAAAGTAGGATGGTAATTGACTATAGAAATTTAAATGCAAAAACTATAACATATAATTATCCAATACCAAATAAGATATTAAAAATATGGCAAATACAAGGATATAATTATTTTAGCAAATTCGATTGTAAATCAGGATTTTACCATCTAAAGTTAGAAGAAGAATCTAGAGAATTAACCGCATTTACGGTACCACAAGGATTTTATGAATGGAACGTATTACCATTTGGCTATAAAAATGCACCAGGTAGATATCAACATTTTATGGATAGTTATTTTAAACAATTATCTAATTGTATAGTATACATAGATGATATATTATTATATACAAAAACCAAAGAAGAACATTTAAAATTATTAGAACGGTTTACAGATATAATAGAAAAATCGGGAATAAGTCTAAGCGAAAAGAAAGCTGAAATTATGAAAAATCAAATAAAATTTTTAGGAATACAAATAGATAAAAGTGGAGTAAAAATGCAACAACGTATAGTACAAAAAATAATAAATTTGAAAGAAGAATTAGATACAAAGAAGAAATTACAATCATTTTTAGGATTAGTAAACCAAGTAAGAGAATATATTCCAAAATTAGCAGAAACTTTAAAACCACTACAAAAAAAAAAAAGGATGTAGTATATAACTATAATAAAGAAGATAAAAAACAAGTTCAAAAAATAAAATTACTTTGTAAAGAATTACCAAAATTACCATTTCCAAATAAAAATAGAAAATTTATATACATAGTAGAAACAGATGCTAGTGAATATAGTTATGGAGGAGTACTTAAATATCGATATGAAGCAGAAAAAATAGAACACCATTGTAGATACTACTCAGGTACGTTCAACGAGATAGAAATAAAATGGAAAATAAATAGGAAAGAATTATGTTCATTATATAAATGTTTGTTAGCATTTGAGCCATATATTGTATATAACAAATTTATTGTACGAACAGATAATACACAGGTACGCTGGTGGTTAACAAAGAAAATACAAAATTCAGTTACAACAAAAGAGATTCGGAGACTAGTCTTGAATATATTAAATTTCACATTTACAATTGAAGTGATCAGTACTAACAAAAATGTTATTGCAGATTACATATCAAGACAAAGCTACACAGACTGAAATAATAAAAGAAGATACTCTAGAAAAAATACTAAACACCCTAACTACGCTTTCAATGAAAGTGGAAAGCTACAAATCAGCTAACTCAGTAGTGTGCAAAGCTATGTCGATCGGAAGACATTAAAGTTCCAGAGCTAGAAGGAGACGTTAGGACACTCCATAAAACCCATAACATTTATCAATCTACTTCTGCAGGTACAAGCAAAGGAGTTAATCGACTAAGATACCAGAATATGAATATGAATAAAATATTTGAAAAACCATTTACACCAAAAACACAAAAAGACCACTTGTTCATACCCCCACAAGTTAGCACATACCTAGATAGCCTAAACCAAGATAAAAAAGTTTACAACTACACCGCCCAGAAAAACATAGAAAATATCTACAAAGTACAAACTTTTCTAAACTATAACCCCATAGCTACAAACATCAAAGAACCAAACACCAACTATATAACCTAAAAATTACAAGGATATAACAAACTAATTGCACTACCCAAAACTAACCCAAGCCTAGTAAAAACTTGTTTTGACTATGGACTATTAAACACCATATACACCCAAGACGGAGAAGAATTAACAGCTATGAAAGAATTACACAAGATATTCACCACCTACAAAAGGATAATGAAAGGAAATCTATTTTACATAAAGTGTTATACTGCACCGGCAGAGATACTATATGACGAAATAAAACTAGTTATACAAGTTGTAAAGATAGGACTAACTAGAGATATGATCATACCAGAAGATATTACACAGTAACCGGAGATACCCAGAATTGAGATACCAAACTTCTACGCAAATAAATGACTTATTGGACTAGCTACGATTATCCAAGAACTAGCAAATAATTATACTAATGGAAACCCAATATGGAGCTATTATTCGAGAGATCATCAAATGATTTACTCTAATTCAAAAGAGCTACGACAAGCAGATATGGAAGATGTCAGACAATGGATAATGACATTACTTAACCCAGAAAAATAATCTACCGCAAGAGCAATTAAAAAAGAATTTATTTCAGACGGACTACTGACAAAGTATTGTAAAATAATTGGACACAAATATCCAGATCACCAATGTTCAAGATGTAATGGATAAGATAACATTATTCCAGAAGTACATCTAGAATAAAAGAAGATAAAATGTCAGCTGGAAAAATAAGATAAGAAGCAATAATGGAGATATAGCAGATACGACAACATCAACGGAGACAAGATATTAAATTATTTATGATCATTGTATAGATTTTTTTTAGTCTTTATGTAAAAGAATTGTAATTATTGTAAGTTCCTATATGTAGACTTGTAGAATTTTTTAAAGGCTATAGGTCTAGGTAGTAGCGTTTTTGACTTTTTATTAGATTAGTAGCTTTTTTTTAGCATTTTAAAAAAATGTGTAAAGATTGTAAAGATTTCATTCTATAAATAAAGGAAGCCGAAGGCATTGCAAGGCAAGTCTTCATGCGTTGAAGCAAATACTCTCTCCATTCCACAACAAATATTTTACTCAGTTAATTAAAAAATAGACATATTTCAATGGAAAAAGCTATGGAGGAACAAACTTCAGAAATATCAAAACTACCCAAACAGGTATATTTATTTATGATTATGAATAGCTAAATTCATAATTCCCAACAATCATGATATGATAAAATAAATTCATATTAGTTACTTTATAGTAGAATTATTCGAGGAATAATATGTTAAGAAGTTTATTAGCAAAGTGGAAACGGAGAAAAATCCCTAAGAACTATGCCATCCTAAAGGTGAAACCAATGAGGCAAGAAGCCGTGGCGGGAAGTAACCAGAGTAGAGGCGCTGTTTAAGGGAAAACGTATGTTAATAGTGACCGAAGAACATATTATTTAAGAATAATCTAGTATATAGTAATCTAAGATGACCATATTTTGTTATGTACATGGTTGGAGGGAATATTTTGAAAAAAGCAATTTTATGAAAATGAATAATTATTTATCTGATGTGATGGTAGATAAATTTAAAATACTTATTTTGTATGCACTTAAAGATATAAAAGTAGCAGATATAAGAAAAATCATATTAGAAAAAATATTTGGTAAATATTACATGACTAGAGTAAATTATATACCATACCTACCTAACTACTTTTACAAATACTTACCATGACAAATTACATAGAATTTTTGGGAAAAAATATGAGAAACATACAGATACTAGAAAAACAGATGAAAATAAATATAGACAAATACATGGAAAATAAAGATATAAAATATATAGAATTTATTTCTTAATATGCAAAAATTACTAAGACTAAAACAAACAACTACAAAATATTATAATAAAATCAATTTTAAAAGATAGATCACCTAGATTATCTTAAAGTTTTAATCTTATATATACTCAAAGATATAGAAATAATACATATTAAGAAAATAATATTAGAAAAAGTAATAGACTATGAAATTGAAACCATAAATTGGCTAGAATAGTTATACGAAGAAATTTACCCAGAAAGATATTATACAGATTAAGAGATGTTAGAATATATTAGAAAAACTAGAGAAAATCAAGATAATCTAAATAATGAGATTAATTATAGAAACCGAATTAGGAAAATAATGGAAAATCTAAAAGAAAAATTAATATGGATAGAAGAAACCTTAGAAAATTTAGAAAAATGTACATGTGATAGTTTATATAATTTAAAAAACTCACTACGAGAAGAACAACAGAAGATAATAAATAACATTGAAAATCTAGAATTAGATATACATTACAGTACAGTTAGGATAAATTATTATATAGAAATTTGTAACTCTGCAATTACTACAGGATAAAATAATAAACAAATTAATGAATATATCTTATGAAAAAAGTAAATCATTAAAAGATATTGAAACAAAATTTAAAAGATATCCATGCACAAAGGAAAATAGATTCATTAGATACCTAATAAATCTATTTCATATCCGCACCCCCTACAATTCAATAAGTAATCTAAACCAATATTATATAACAGGAAAAATAAATGAAAAAGAATATCTAATACTTTTGAATACAGGACAAGAAGAGAACTACATAGTAAAATATCTAGTAAAAAATGAAGAAATAAAAATTGATAATGATATGTGCCCAAATCTACCAAGAAGTTTAATAAATAGTAAAAATATAGCAGAAAAAGAAATAATAACAGGAGTTAGAAAAATAAAAATAGAATTCGAAGTAAAGGAAGAAATGCAAAAAGCGGATATAATATTAGGAATAAAATACCTTAACTTAGTGAAACCTGTTGTTTATCATTGGCCTAGCTTGGAGAAACTTGCTACCTGTAGCATCGATGCTTTGGATTCTAAAGGTGCATATATTTTTGTTATTCCAACTTCAGGTTTTGGAAAAGATGCAGTTAGAGTTGTGTATGCTTGGGTGGGAAGGTCTTTTGGTTGTGATATTAGCAAGGTTCGGCAAGTAAACGGCAAAGGGCAATTAGAGTTGTGTATGATTATATGTTGTAACAATTGAGGGAAGCCATCCCTGATACGTATAATCTGGAGATTAATATTTTAACTTTTTGTTATTTCACAGGATAATGTTAAATATCTTCCTGATAGAAAACTACCTAAAAATGTTGTTGCTGACCCTGACATCGAACATGCAGATATTACACATTGTTCGACTTCGTCTTATAGTAGTAATTTTTTGCTGATTTTATAACTTTTTTACTTATTCTCTTTATGACTTTTGCCATTAATGATCTTGGATTTCATAGTATCACTTAAGGAGTTTCTTGTTATTCCATTTCTGCTAGTACTATTTACTGCTTCTAGCATTTTTATTATCTTATTAGTTTGTGGTAGTGACTGTTCCGTTTTTAGTATGCATTGTCATTCTTTCTTTAGCATTTTGTATTAGCTTCTTCATTCCCGTGGTTTCTTTGTTTGACCTACTTTCTAATGCTTTTTCTTAGGCCGAGGGTCTATCGGAAACAACCTCTCTACCTTATAGAGGTAAGGTCTGTATATCCTCCCAGACACCACTTGTTGGATTACACTAGGTATGTTCTTGTATTTGAGCTTAAAATGTGGTTTGTGGAGTCCAAGCCTAACATTTTATAGTGGGGGAAATTGTGCAGAGAGGGATGCTAATATGTTAGTGTTTGTGATTCCTCATCAATTCATGGAGGGCATTTGCAAGAGCCTAGTTGGGAAAATTAGAGAAGATGTTGTAGCAATTTCCCTAATAAAAGGAATTAAGGTCAAGAGAGAAGGACCATGCATGATCTCCACCCTCATCTTTGAAATTCTTGGAATTAGTTGTTGTGTTCTAATGGGAGCCAACATTGCTAATAAGGTTAAAGTTGCAGGAAATTATTTTTACATGTTAGTCTTAGTCAACTTATAGTGAATGTGACTTAAGAATTCCAAGTGCAGATTGCAGTTGAGAAGTTCAGTGAAGCAACACTAGTATATAGGGAGAACAAAGAGATAGCAAAGAAATGGGTTCGCCTATTCAATACTCCTTACTGTATGGTCTTAGTTGTGAGTGCAGCATAACTTGCATTTGAACATATTAAGAGTTTAAGCTTTTCTAACATGTAAACTGATCAATCATTCTCTATTAACTTATTCAATTAAACTAATGTAAATAGGTTCAAGACGTGGAAAGAGTCGAGCTTTATGTGACTTAAAAAATGTTGTGGCTCTAGCAGCAGGTAAATATACTTCTGCTTTTATTGTCATGTATCTTATCATTATTTGATTTTAGCTCTGAGTAACGGAGAATCTAATTCGTGATTTACCAGGGTCTGTGGACGGCCTGGAAATGGGAAATAACACTAAGGTAGCAGCTAGAAATATATAAAATCTCTCTGCTTTTTTGTCTTTTTTAAGAAAATGGAGCAATTTGTTCCCCTGATTAAAGTGTCTTGTTTTTTCCTAAATGATCGAACAGGCTGCAATAATGTGAATTGGCTTGAGAGAGATGAAGGGATTATCCAAGCTATTGTTTCCTTTTGTTAAAGATAATACATTCTTTGATAGTTGTAGAGTAGCAGATCTTATAACTACTTGTTGTAAGTTGGAAATTTCCATTCTACTGTAATAGGTGTACTTATGTTAGGTAGAGAATGAAAATATTGATCATCTCTTTTTTGCAACTTCATATAACAAAAAATGTTTGGGATATGTTTCTTTGCCTACTTGGAATACAATGGGTGTTGCCTAGTAGTCTTAGAGAGGCTTACCTGGGTGTAATGGAGCGTTGGGAAATCCATCAGAAAAACTTGGTAGATGGTTCTACTTTGTGTCGCGTGGAGTATCTGAAAGTAGAGAAACTAGAGGGGTTTTAAAGGAATTTACATGCACAAGCTCAAAAGTTTTATTACTCATAGTCATACTAGTAGGAAAATATAATCTAGTTTGTCTAGCACAACAAGAAATACTACATTTGTTTAAAGTTTCTACTATCTCAAATTTATTTCTAGGAAATAACAGATGTAGACATTTATATGGAACTTGTCCTAATCTCATATGCCACAAGGAGATACACCTTCTCTACCTCTATAAGCCTTGGCAGTAAACCCAAAACCTGTTTCTGTATTCTTTATTATAGGTAATATCTAATTTATTAGAAAATTTAAGGCTTCTCTTTCTTTAAAAATTTTCATCAGCTTCCTATTGAAGAAATCTTGAAATAAATAAAAGTTAGGAAAGAAGGTAGCAAAACATTTCAATTGTCTAATGACAGTAAATTGTACTTGAATTATGGTATATGTAACACATGTTGAATGGTACTATGGTGTGAAATGTTACTAATACAAGTGTGTTCAACTTGTGATATATCACCATTTGGAAGATAAACACTTCCTCGCATTCTAGGCTGTGTTATTGAAGATTTGTTCAATAACTCAATATCTGATGTCATATGATTATTAGCACTTGTATCAATGCTATACCTAGGTGGATCATTGGCTACTAGCAGTGCTCTATTGGTACCAATGTTACCCTTAGTTATGCGGACTTTTCACTTTAGTTATCGCACCCGTGTTGGATTCTTCAAAAATACGCTATTTTTGGCGAATGTAACACGCACCCATTGACATTTTTAATGAGTCCGAGCAACATAGATGTTGCCTGACATATTAGATCAGGCCATTGGCTTAGTGTCATGTTGTTCCAGCATTTTTGCAGATATGTGCACATTATTCCTGAGTGAACATGGGAGGCATAATTACACTGTTTGTGCTGGAAGAGGGCATGGCATGTATATAATATGATTCAAGACCCTAAATAACCTAAGTGTTGGATGAGAACCACCATAGATCATTCATTTGCATCTAAGACTGATAATGACCATTAGGGGAAACAACTACTACTATAAAATTTTGCTCAACAGTTCCCATTCTGTGTCAATTGATTTGTAAGAACTAAGTCTTGATCTCCTTTGTTATCTACACCTTTGTGATCCTTATTCTTATGATGTCCAGGTAGATACCCATCCAGTCTATAACAATCCATTTTAGAGTGCTTCTTGAGTTTATAGTGATCATAAGTTGAATTAGGATTATAGGATGCGACATAGCCTCTTTTTTCCAGATACAAGCATAATAGAATACAGAATTAAGGAAGAAGAGAAAAAAAGATCAGATGATAGTAGAGAAGATTAGTAAATTTTATTATATGTTCTTGGGTTGATTATAGTAGTTTATCTCTCTCTCTCTCTCTCTCTATATATATATATATATGCTAAGATAGTAACCGACTCCTAACTTTCACTATAGCTACTTAACTGTTGTAACTAACTTATTACTATACCTTATAGTAGTTATCTAATTTCATTAATTAACACACAATATGCATCTAAGGTTACAAAAAAAGTTTCTTCGTTCTACTTTGTATTGTTATTCATATAATATGAAATTTACTTTTGCAGGGTCACTTATTCAGAATCAGCTCATAACTCATCTTATGCTTGAAATTGTTGTGCTAGCTGTCTTGGATGCATTGCGTGAGTTTCCTTGTTCAAATATTTTCTTCCAGTAATAACATGTTTATCATAGTTATTAAGTTAGCTTCCCCCAACTAATAGCTTCTCGTCTTGCAGATGTTTGTTTTTGGTATTGGGGCACTGGTATAGTTTATTGAACGTCTGATTGAATGGCCCTACTACTGCATTCATATTGTGAAAGTATTGTCTGCGTTCAAATCATCCAGAGCTTGTTGAGTTCGTTGAACAGGTTGTTGCCAGGACTTCACAGGCACATGCAGGCCATTTACCTTCAGACGCAAGCTTGTATTTCCGTCAAATGTTCTCTGGTCAGCTGACTAGTGAAGCAATGGTTGGAATGCTTGCTCACTTTAAAGGATCAACTCATAACAGGTCAATTTTCCACAATCTATGTTGATAATATTTTTGTTTTCCCAAAAGCTTACACAAGACAGATCATGTGTTACTTTCCTTTTTCAGCATTTTTCTTTTATGTTTTAAACAAACAAATCTTATGGCAGTTTGGCTAGATATATTTTCACTCTTCTCTATTTATTTGTTTTTCTCTTTTCAATTTTTTTGTGTTGGTTGGGGCGAGATTATGCAAATGTAATGTAATTTCTAAGCAATTTGAAGCTTTATAACTGCTTGCTGCATGTGCCTATGACGAAATTAAGAGGGCATTTGGATACCTTCTTCACTTTAAGAAATTCTCGGTAGACCTTAATTGATCCGGTCAAAGGTAAACCTGAGAATATTTTTGTCCTAAATGCATGTTCTTATCTCTCAGTGGTACTTACAGAGATAAGGTAGATATATTTGCTTCATATTTTTTGGCTTTCATGTTGGTGTTAAGAAAAATAAAGACATTAGTGCTACTTCATTATTTTGGTTTATCTTGATTTTCTAGCAATTTAGCTTAATTCTTAAGTGATAAGAACTTGCAGGGAACGAGCAATTTTCTGGTGCATTATTGTTATACTATTCAGTGAATTCAAACTGTTCGTCAGGTTCCAAAGAAGCTAATCGAAATTTCTATTGTTTTCATAAGTCAGAGCTTCAGATGATAATCTTCAACTACTTGTCTCCTACTATTTTTCTCTTAGTGTGTATTGAAATTTGTCCTTAATTGACTTTAAGGGGTTTAATATACTTCCTTAGTAATCTTAAAGTATAGGGTCAGATTGATATGATTGGTTCTTAAATAGATTATTGTTCATTTTCAAATCTGTTTCAGCTGTTCTATTAAGTACTAATAGTTAATCATGGAATTACACTTACACATGGATCCTCAAGTTATGTGGAAAAGATGTTGCATAGAGAAGTTGCTTTGATTGATGGGTAGGGTAAAGTGTGAGGTTTAAGAATTGGAGTGGCATGTTCACCAGAATATGAGATCTACAGTTTGGAGTTGCAAGTTTTGATTGTTAAATATGTTGTCATTTAAGTGCTAATTAAGCTTATTTATTCTAATTTTTATAGGTGTCCACAATGAAGAAGGAGATGAAGAAAGAAATGATGAAGAAATTGACCTTACTTGAAAGATTTTTGAATTGTTGATAGATGCTTTAATATCAATCTTTTTGATATTGAATTTAGTGAAACTTATTACCACTCAAACGTAATACTATATGAGAAACTAATGATCATTTGACGTTATATATTTTGCTTTTGTATTTAGATTACTAGTTTGTTGCATAAAATTTTAATTTGGATTATTATTAATGTAAGATTTTGTTGTGACGTGTTTAAATATATAAATACTAATATATTCATCTAAATTGTCAATTGATGTTGGAAAAAGTTGCAATAGGTGGCAAAAAACATTGCAATAGCTAATTAAAATAAATGTAATAGGTATCATAAATATGTTGCAAAAGTTTTGGTGTCAAAAAGAGTTGCAATAGATATTTAAAAATCATTGCAAAAGATTAATAAGTGTTGCAATAGATATTCAAAAATTGTTGCAATAGGGTTATTGCAATGCTTTCCTGTCGTTGCAATATGGTCTATTGCAACAGTTTTTAACTGTTGCTATAGACAAAATAAAGCATCACAATAGGAGTTAAAAATTACTGTTGCAATAGATATACCTATTGCAATGGTTGTTGTAACCATCGCAAAAGTCCTGATACATCAATCGCAATGCTCACCTATGCAACGCCTGCTAAATCGTTGTGGTGGCTCTATGTAATGGTTTCTGTATCTATTGCAATGGTTTTTGAACCGTTGCCATAGGGGTAATTTTTAGTAGTGTGGTTTGAGTCCCCCGAATGAATATATATAAATAGGAGGTTTGAGTCCCCTATAATACATGTAATGGTGCTTAAGTCACTTGGATTATGCCGGGAGTTTGAGTCCCTCATAAAGGCATACACAGATATGAATATTCTATAGTTCGTGCGGCACGCGCACTAGAGCCCTTCCAACTAGGGGAGAGTTGTGCCCATATAACCCGTGGGTGCCTTGTTCTATGGTTATGCTACATAGTTCAGGTTAATAATTTTAAAGTTCATGTTAATTTTGCTCCCTATCCCGGCATGGCATAAATATATATATGTATATATATGTATTGCATTGGTATATGCATTGAGTGATTAGTTTTGAACTGTTGGCACTATTTTATCCTTATCCTTGAGGTAAATCCTAGCGCTCAGACCGCTAACCGTCTTCGACATTGTATCCCCACGTTATGCAGGTGTCGGTCATACTACACCTCTTACTCAGTGATTGAACTTAGGATCAGCTTGTGTTGACTTCAAGTGGTGAGCATCCATATTCCGGAAGGCTCCATTTCTAGTTTTAGTTTCTTATGCCTTTACTGGTTTAGACTTGGTCATTGGTTTTGGCTATGGTCGGGGGTATGTCCTAATCGAATGTTGTTTTGATTTCGGATAGAGGCTTTATGGAGCTACTATGGGTTGGTATAGCGGCGGCGGCTGTGATGTCATCCTTGGCATTGGTATTAGTATTGAAGCTGATACCATATGACTTTATTTGATTTGTGTTTTTTCCATTTTATTATGTTATGCATATGGACTTGGTTATTGTTTTGGTTTTTGTTATGGTTGGTTGGCATTGGATAGTTAGACTTGTTTGGGTTGGCCATGGTCATGGACCTATACCAAAGTCTTTGAGATGATGATTACTCTATCTTATTCTATGTTTAGAATTCATCCAACTCGGGGTACATGATTGGAGGTTGGATTTGGTATCGGGGGTGGTCCCCTTTCCTTGTTGGACTTGGGATGCCCCTTACGACAAGGCCCTGGTTCGAGTCATGTCAAACATATACCAAAGTGACATAATCACCCGATCATATAATGTTTTACAAGGGACTCAAACCTCCCTAATCATAAAATAATAATAAGAGGGACTCGAACCTCCCTGGTCACTTTGACCCCGCGTCAGTAAATGCGGTTTCCAATATTGGTCACTCTGGCCTCTCACGACTGAGCTACACAACCCTTATTAATGACCAATTAAAATAATTATGTAATATCCCGTATATTTCTAAGCTAGAAAATAAACTGTTGTTCCTACACATGAAACCTCCTATCCTGTGATTCATATTGGAGTACATGAATTAGGATGAGTATCCTAGTGATAATAGAGCTTATGATGTGTTAAGCATGTTCATAAGAGTCACTTAGAGTAAGCCAAGCTAAGAACTTTTGAATCCACCAAGTTTTCGTGTGTGATTTTACATAGGTTATCTTTGAACGAGCTAACTTGGTTTATAAGTGGTATTTCTGCAGATTTATACCCTCCAAATTGTAGAGAATTGAATAAGATTTCCGTCGATACCAAATTCACCTAAAACGGACACTCAGTGAAGAAGTTATGGCGATTTAAAGTTTCAGCAGCGTCATTTTAGTCAGTGGCGCATCACGTCGTAAGCCAAAATGACGTTTGTCAATTTCCAGTGTCTCTCCGCGATTCCACCACGTCGCGGTGAGTTTCCAGGTCACAAATAGGGGGCATCATGATATTTCCGTGTCGCGCCGGAGGCCCAAATCAGGTAATTTTCACAGAAATTAAATGACGCATCTAGAGGGGTATTTGGGTTATCTTTCCACCCCTATATATATTCCATAAACACGGAATTAAGCTCTTATTTCACCAAAACATACTCTTTCTCTCAAAATCCTCTCAAGAACACATTAGGGTTTTCAATTGGGGATTCAAGTTCAAGCAAATTTCTCCATCAATGATCTAGAATCTTCCATCTAAGGTATGCGTAGTGTTCATCTATGGTCCATTTCATTCATAGAGCTCAAGAATCATATTTTAAATATTATTTTGTGATTGTCTTGTTGTGATATGACCATGTACATGTTGATGATTGTTGTTTAAGTTTCAAGATGATATCTAAATGTGTTTTCACGAATTATATGTATTCGTTAGTTGAAATCCATGAACTTTATGTGGTTTAAAATGGGGAAATTCATGAAAACATACCTAAGCTAAAAGAATGCATGCAAAATGTTTGATAAAAGGCCTAAGATGATAGAATTCATGTCCCATGATTTAATAGTGCTTAAATGACAAGTCCATGCTCTGTGCTTTATGATTTCACATAAATTCCACGTGATTGATATGCGTCGTTGTTGTGATATGGATTGAGCATGATATTGAAGCTATGCAAGTATAGACATGCTATATGAATTTCCCTTCCATATGTAATATGTTGAGAACTATGCTTAGTGTGAAATCCCCTACTTATGATATAGTGAATTATGGACTCCATTGTATGATCAAGTCAGTTATGTATGTCAGTTTCCTTCCATCGAGTCCTGGGGGTACTAGTACCCAAAAAATATAGCTGTGTGCCTAGAGCCATGTCACGTTATGATGATAATCTCAGTCAAGACATGATCTATAGAATTCAGTCAGTCATGTGACTCAGGAAATCTCAGAAATCTCATGATCTCAATAAATTCTCGAATAGTAGTACTATTCCATCAGTCAACGGAAGTCAGTTACTCAGTCCATGTACAGCCAGTTAAATCATGTTCAGTCTCTTCAGATGGGAGTAGAAGTGAGCACCGAGTGAACCCAAGGATGAGAACTCACCTGCCAGTTTAGAGTGTGATTCTTAGTAGTCATCCCTGTGTTCCAGAACTACGTAGCCAACGTAGGTTGAGACATCTTAACCTGCCAGATTAGGGTTAATGAGGTGGCTTAACCTGTTATTTTAGGGTTTCCACCGTTCTCATTCGAGTACCTACCAACTAAGGGTCACTCACAGTTGTCCTTACCAGTGGCACGGTATTGACACCCTTCCAGTCGGGGCAGAGATTGGACCCCAACCTAGCTATATGCGTTATTGGGGCATGTCAGTTAAGCAACTACCTCCTATAGTTTCAGTCCCAATCTCAGTAAAAGAACTCAGATAGTTCTTCAGATTTCAGTATTCCAGGACTGTCAGTTACAGTCAATTTAGTTACACTGCAGAACTCAAGTAGTTCCATCAGATTTAGGACTGTTAGACACAGTCATCCATGTTATCATATTTTCAGTATCAGCCATGTTAGATAACAGTAAACCATATATTAGCATACAGATTCAGATATCATGTATTCACGATTTTAGTTACTATGTATGCATGTTTGTACTCTTACATTCATATCAGTCAGTCAGTTAGCATTGTTCATGCATGTAAACCCTTTTGCATTTAGCCTACCTCACTCGTATACTCAGTACTCCCAGTCGTACTGATGCATTTGCACTATGGTGCTTTCTTTTATGTTACACCATAGGTTCTGAGACATGAGTTCCAGATCAGCAGTACCATTCCAATCGCAGAGTTTCAGTGAGTCCTTATCCATTCGAGGACGATGTTATTTCATTTCATTCATTATTTTAGTTTGGTTTTTCTAGACGGAGTAAGTTGGAGACATGTTCCATCAACTCCTTATTTCAGACAATATTTAGAGGGTTTCAGATTGTAATACGCCGAGAATCCCAACCAATAGTAGAGCCATGATTCAAGCTCATGATAAATAAATCTTAGTTATTTGGTAGTTTTATGATCAGTTTTTATGTGTATTAAGGCCTTAAATACGTCCTAGCTATTATACGAATCATAACATCCCTTACCGATTGAATTCTTGAGAACGACATTGCCATAGTCAACTTAAAACTAGCATATCTCCTATTTTACAAATAATTTTTGAGCTTATGACCTACCAAAATATAGATAATTAAATTATCTTTACAATGATACTAATTTTGATAAAATTAAAGATCGGAGTAAGAAGTTATGGCCGTTTTACTGAGAGCTATCCGAGCTATCCAAGAGTGATGGACAAACTGACGGACCGTCAAGTCAGTGACGGCCCATCACTTTGGCCATCAAAAATGAAGTAGTAAGGACCTTTTCTGGACCAAAAGTGACAGTGGGAGTGACGGTTAGTCACCAGAGTCACGGTCCGTCACTCTAACCGTAAGATTTGTCCAAGACAGCGCTGAAACACCGTTTTAAAAAGATTTTTGGGTCATTTTTCACCCTATTTGACACCCAATCACCCCAAATCAAGGCACATAACTTCTCATTCATCCAAAATATCAAATTAGAGTTTATTTCCAAGATCAAAACCCTTATTTCTCCTTCAAGAAAAATCAAGAGAGATCAAGAAAAGTCAAGAAATAAAGAATCTCTCCAAGAACCTTCAAGAAAGAAGTTTCCCCAAGGTATGTAGATGTTGATTCTTGGGTCCCGTTCATCTAAGAAACTCAAGAACCCTTTTTAAAATATGAAGATTTTATGTTTGTGAGATTCCATGATTTGTATGAGTTGGTAATGACTTGTATGAGTTGAAATTGATGTTACATGTGTTGTTAAGTTTTGATTTCGATTTGTTTACAAGATTAATGATCTTTGACCCTATTAGGTAGAATCCATGTGATATTTGTGATGAATTATCCTTATGTTGCTTTCTATATGATGTGTTCATGATATTTGGGTATAGAAATGGTTGAATGAGCGGAGCATGTCCCCCATAAGTTTGATGAAAATCTTAGGTGAAACATAAAGGCTAGTTTAGTATGTTGAATAGGAAATCCCAAAGTATGAGCTAGTCTATGCATGCCTAGTGTTTGATAAAATGTCCAAGTGGATAATTATTCCATGATAGTAGGAAATCCCCAAATACGTTTGGACCCATGTATGACTAGTGGTTGTTGAAGGCCTTTAGTGAACAAGTGAAGATGTGATAGTAGTAAATTCCTTAATTATGAGCTCTTTGATGTATGCTAAGTTTTTAATACATGCCAAGTGGTTAGAAAGTAAGCTGTGACGTGATAGTATGAAGTTTACCCGAATCTTGTGATGTCCAAATACATGTCAAGACTGATTTAGGTGTGAAGTACTTGAGGTAAGACCTTGTTGAAGGAAGTATAATCTAGTAGCCTTTTCTTCCTACTCTAGTATAAGTTAATGATCTTTAAATGCTCGAAGTGACCCCTTAATAATTATGATGATAAATAAATGGTGGTGATCCCTAAATGTTTGAAGTGATGTATTAATGATTATACTGATGAATGTATGTTATGATTCCCGATTACATAAAGAGATGCCTATGTGATTGTGATAATGAATGATTGTGGTCGTGATGATGAAAGAATGATTATGCTTTACTTTTATATTATCGAGTCCTAGGGATATTTATACCCGACAATAGAGTTGTTGTCTAGAGCCTGTGTCAGTTTCTCGTTAATTTTAATCGAGCCATGATTCTCAGAACTCAGTGAATTATAGAACTCTGTATCCTCAGACAGTTGTAGAACTTACGAAAGCTCAGTAATCTTAGTTATCTCTGTAATCTCTGTATCGCTAGAATCTAGCCTCAGTCTTGTAATCAGCTCAGATATAATAGTATTCAAGTGATTCAATTCTAATCTCAGAAGCGATTCGAGTAATTTATTCAAGCTATGTATCGTTAGTCAGATACCATGATTCAATACCATTTTCGGTAGATACGGAATTAAGTGATTTCAGCTTATTCATTCTTATCCTTTGAAAAATATAATCAGTATCAGATTCAGTTCAGTTGCTTTTAGTTAAGAATTCTGTTCAGAGTCTTTCAGTTGGGAGTAGAAACTAGCACCGAGTGAGGAAAGGGATGGCGGCTCCTTTCATTAGCGAGAGAGAGAGGTCGTAGTCATTAGTAGCATTCCCCAAACCTCAGAACTGTGTAGCTAGCGCAGGATACATGAGTCACCGCCAGAAAAAGGCTGTCACCTCTAGAGAGAGTATTTAACTATTATATTGCCTTAGGTCGACTGCCTAGTAGGGTCATCCGTCAGAGAGGATTGACCAGAGAGAGGTCTTTACTCGTGGCACAATATTGACACCCTTCTATCTGGGGTTACAGGTTGGACCCCACCTGTGGTAGGTCGGGGCATGTCGGTTAAGTAACTACTTCCCACAGTTTCAATATCAATTTTTAGAAATTAGGACTGTCAGATATAGTCATCTATAATTATAAGGAACTCAGATAGTTCCATTGATTCATGGACCATCCCGACAGATAGGCTTGGTCACGTATATAGTTATTTGATATCTTATTCAGAGATATGCTGCCAGACAGGCTTGATTCACAGTCTTAGATTCTATTGAGTATCCTTGTTGTCAGATTCGGATATAATCATATTTCTTATCATTGATAATAGTTTTTGAATATCATTCGTTAGAAAGGTTGATCTCTAATCCTGTCAATCAAAAGCGGTAAAGCTCAGAATTCAGCCCTTGATGTAAGTACATCTAGATCCTCAATTCTTAGTATCAGATGAGTCAGTGATTCGGTATCTCAGTATCAATAGTGAGTTCAGTCTGCTGTAAAGCGGTATTCGAGTTTCAGTACCTAGAGTTATGATGAGTGTGTTTATGGTCTATGCATTCATGTATGTGTTCTCGTGAGACATTTTAATGATCATTAAGTTTAGATATTATGTATGCATGAGCCTTTACATTTAGCCTTACCTTATCTACATACTCAGTATATTTTTGTACAGACACATTTGTGCTATGGTGTTTTATTTGGCACCATAGGTTCAAAGGCACAGGACCCAGAGTTTCCTCAGCAGTTCAGTCCCAGTCAGTAGCAATAGTCATAGCAGTGAGTCCTTTTCTTTTGAGGACGAGTTTTAATTTACTATTATTTACATCAAATTTTTTTTATTTTCAGTTGACAGAGTTAGATGGGGACTTATCCCATCAACTCCACAATTCATACAGTTTAGAGGATCCTTAGACAGATGATGAATGTATTAGTATTCAGTTTTCAGTTTTGAGTATGTATAGATGTGTTGAACCTTATGGCCAGTTTTCACATTTATTTTATATATTATGCAGTGTATAGGTACAGATATCAGTAAAGGATTAGCTTGTGGTCCTTCAGGTCCATAAGCACCGTGTGACATCTCGAGATGGGATCTTAGGGCATTGCAAACTTGGTATCAGAGCCTAAGATTCAAGAGTGTCCTAGGGATTCTGAAAATCCGCATCTAGTAGAGTCTTGTGCATGAGTATGTAGTGCACCACATTTATGTACAAGAGGCTAGGGATGTTCTTAGGAGAAGTTTCCCTCTTTTCAGTGATCATGTCATTCGAGTGAGTATGAGCTCAAGTTGGTTCTTAGTCTAATCCACTTCTTCCTTCTATTTACAGAGTATGCCTCATAGATTTTGTTCACAGGGTTGATGACTAGCCCTCATAGCCAGTAGATCTCTAGAATAAGAGTGTGTCATATGCAGAGTTTCGGGAAACTTTTCAGGAGCTAGCCCAATCTGTGACTAATGTTCAGCGTAATTGTCAAGCTGCAGTCCTACTTAGCAAGATGGGGATTATGCCGCAGCCAGGGTTAGACATTTCATGAAAATGAACCCGCCAAAATTCTTTGGTTCAGTAGTAGATGAGGATCCACAACTTTATTTAGAGAAGGTGAAAAAGATCACCCAGATTATGCATGTTTTTGAGAAGGAGAGTGTTGAGCTAGCATCGTATAGGTTAAAGGATGTTTCTCAGATTGGGTAGTGATGTGGGAGAAAAGTAGATGGGAAAATGCAGCTCCTGTGACTTGGTCAGAGTTTCAAAGTGCCTTTCTAGATAGATTCTTTTCGCTAGAAATGAGAGAGGCTAAGGTAGAAGAGTTCATGAACCTAAGGCAAGGTTCCATGACCGTGAAATAGTATTATCTTAAATTTAACCTATTAGCTAAGTATGCTTCTGACTTGGTAGCTGACCCTAGAGCGAGTATGAGTAAATTTTTGTTTGGGGTATCGATTTATGTGTTAAAAGAGTCTAGAGATGCTAGTGACTTGGCTTTGGGGTTTGATCTCCGTGGACAATGCCACCTTAAATTATTTTTTTAGTCTTCATCATTTACTCTCCTTTATTTTAGTAGGCGCCAGTCTTCTTTATATGGACGCATTGCATCAATATGGATCCAATAATCCATTAGGTGTACATTTATAGATGGATAAAATTGCTCAATAGGGATATGGATTTTTCTAGGCTAACGATGCATGCGCAACAGATTGAGGCAGATAAGATAAAGGAAAGAGAGAGAGTGAGTAAAAGAGCTAAGATAGGTAGTCGTGGTTTCTCACATTCAAGGTCCCAAGGTGGCAGTAGTTCTCAGCATGGTTGGAGATTTTTAGCCCCAGATCCATCTTTAGCAAGTGTACCCGCAACTATGTTTGGGGGTGTACGATCTGACGGAGCGCCAAGCTTTAAAGCCTATAGTAGTGCTACCGGTGTTTATACCCATCCGCGGTGTGGAGAGTGGGTAGGCGCCACCAAGGTGTGTGTAGATTCGGTAGTGATGTATGCTTTGGGTGTGGTGAGCCAGGCTATAGAATGCAAGAATGTAGAGCGCTGACTCAAAGGGGTAGACTCCAGGCGCTTCAGGCTCGCCTTGATCAAGAAGGATTCCCTGAAATAGACTCGGGTATTTATGAGCCCTTCATCTTTATGATATGCATTGTTAGCTCCTTTGCTCCCATTTTGAGCTAATATTCTAGCATGAGTCATGCATGAGTTTTAGATCTCAGTCGATTAATTATGACCTAGTCTGTAGGTGCCCCGCGCACCACCACAGTATTTCAGCGAAGTGTGTTTAGAGGGGCATACAGTCCCAAGGGGGAGATACCTCATAGTATTATGATGTTCCATGTCATTAGATTCATCCAGATGTATGTTCAAATTTTCTTTATGAACTTAGCATCAGTCGTTATTGCATTGTCAAGTCTTGCTTTCAAAAATTAGCTTAGCCGAACATCCATGCATCAGATATGCATGTGTGTTATGAGAATTCAGCTATGAGTGGATTCAGCCGAGTATTCCATGCATCAGATATGCATGCCCAGTGTGAGAACTCAGTATGTTAGTCGTTCCAGTTGCGTATTCATGCCTTGAGATGTTTTTGTTTCTTAAGTATGTTTTGTTGATCCGTATTCTCAGTCTATCAAGTGACATTCGAGGATGAATATTTCCAAGGGGAAGATACTGTAATACCCCGAGAATCCCAACCGATAGTATAACCATGATTCAAGCTCATGATAAATAAATCTTAGTTATTTGGTAGTTTTATGATCAAGTTTTATGTGTATTAAGGCCTTAAATACGTCCTAGCTATTAGACGAATCAAAACATCCCTTACTGATTGAATTCTTGAGAAGGACATTGCCATAGTCAACTTCAAATGAGCATATATTCCATTCTACAAATAATTTGGGTTTATGACCTACCAACTGATATATAATTAAATTAGCTTTTCAATGATACCAATTTTTCAAAAATCCAAGATCGGAGTAACAAGTTATGGCCGTTTTACTGATAACTATTCGAGCTGTCCAGGAGTGACGGACAAACTGACGGACCGTCAAGTCAGTGACGTCCCATCACTTTGGCCATAAAAAATGAAGCAGTAAGGCCCTTTTCTGGACCAAAAGTGATGGTGGGAGTGACGGTTAGTAACCAGAGTGACGGTCCGTCACTCTGACTATCAAATTTTTCCAAGACAGCGTTGAAACACTGTTTTAAAGAGATTTTTGGGTCATTTTTCACCCTATTTAACACCCAATCACCCCAAATCAAGGCACATAACTTCTCATTCATCCAAAACATCAAATTAGGGTTTATTTCCAAGATCAAAACCCTTATTTCTCCTTCAAGAAAAATTAAGAGAGATCAAGAGAAGTCGAAATAAAGAATCTCTCCAAGAACCTTCAAGAAAGAAGTTTCCCCAAGGTATATAAATGTTGATTCTTGGGTCCCGTTTATCCGAGAAGCTCAAGAACCCTTTTTAAAATATGAAGATTTTATGTTTGTGAGATTCCATGATTTGTATGAGTTGTTAATGATTAGTATGAGTTGTTAATGATTTGTATGAGTTGAAATTGATATTACATGTGTTATTAAGTTTTGATTCATGCTTGTTTACAAGATTCATGAGCTCTGACCCTATTAGGTGGAATCCATGTGATATTTGTGATGAATTATCCTTATGTTGCTTTCTATGTGATGTATTCATGATATTTGGGTGTAGAAACGGTTGAATAAGTGAAGTATGTCCCCCATAAGTTTGATGAAAAGCTTAGGTGAAAAATAAAGGCTATTATAGTATGTTGAATAGGAAATCCCAAAGTATGAGCTAGTCTATGCATGCCTAGTGTTTTATAAAATGCCCAAGTTGATAAATTATTCCATGATAGTAGGAAATCCTCAAATATGTGTGGACCCGTGTATGACAAGTGGTTGTTGAAGGCCTTTAGTGAACAAGTGAAGATGTGATAGTAATAAATTCCTCAATTATGTGCTCTTTGATGTATGCTAAGTTTTTAATACATGCCAAGGACGTGATAGTATGAAGTTTCCTCGAATCATGTGATGTCCAAATACATGTTAAAACTGATTTAGGTGTGAAGTACTTGAGGTAAGACCTTGTTAAAGAAAGTATAATCTAGTAGCCTTTTGTTCCTACGCTAGTATAAGTTGATGATTCCTAAGTGCTCAAAGTTACCCCTTAATAACTGTGATGATGAATAAATAATGGTGATCCCTAAATGTTTGAAGTGATGTCTTAATGATTATGCAGATGAATGTATGTTATGATTCGCGATTGCATAAAGAGACACCTATGTGATTGTGATAATGAATGATTGTGGTCGTGATGATGAAAGAATGATTATGCTTTACTTTTATATTATCGAGTCCTAGGGGTATTTATACACGACAATAGAGCTGTTGTCTAGAGCCTGTGTCAATTTCTCAATAATTCCAATTGAGCCATGATTCTTAGAACTCAATGAATTATAGAACTCTGTATCCTCAGACAATTGCAGAACTTAAGAAATCTCAGTAATCTCTGTTATCTTTGTAATCTCTGTATCGCTAGTAATCTAGCTCAGTCTTGTAATCAGTTCAGATCTAATAGTATTCAAGTGATTCAATTCTAATCTCAGAAGCGATTCAAGTAATTTATTCAAGCTATGTATCGTCAGTCAGATACCATGATTCAATACCATTTCTGGTAGATACAGAATTAAGTGATTTTAGCTTATTCATTCTTATCCTTTGTAAAACATGATAAGTATCAGATTCAGTTCAGTTGCTTTCAGTTAAGAATTTTGTTCAGAGTCTTTCAGTTGGGAGTAGTAACTAACACTGAGCGAGGGAAGGGATGGAGGCTCCTTCTGTCAGCAAGAGAGAGAGGCAGGAGTCGTTAGTAGTAATCCCCAAACTTTAGAACTGTGTAGCCAGCGTAGGATACAAGAGTCACTGCCAGAAAAGGCTGTTACCTTCATAGAGAGAGTATTGAACTATTATATTACTATTGTTTGACTGCTTGGTAGGGTCATTCGTAAGAGAGAATTGACCAAAAAGAGGTCTTTAACTGTGGCACGGTATTGACACCCTTCCAGTTGGGGTTACAGGTTGGACCCCACCTGTGGTAGGTCGGCGCATGTCGATTAAGTAACTACTTCCCATAGTTGTAGTTTCAGTATCAATCTTTAGAAATCAGGACTGTCAGATACAGTCATCTATCATTATGAGGAACTCAGATAGTTCTATTGATTCATGGACCATCCTGAAAAATAGGCTTGGTCACGTATACAGTTATTTGATATCATATTTAGATATATGCTGCCACACAGGCTTGATTCACAGTCTTAAATTCTATTGAGTATCCTTGTTGTCAAATTCGGATATAATCATTTTTCTTATCATTGATAATAGTTTCTGAATATCATCCGTTAGAAAGGTTGATCTCTAATTTTATTAGTCGAAAGCAGTAAAGCTCAGAATTCAGTCCTTGATGTAAGTACATCCAGATCCTCAATTTTTAGTATCAGATGAGTTAGTGATTTGGTATCTCAGTGTTAGTAGTGAGTTTATTCTGCAGTAAAGTGGTATTCGAGTTTCAGTACCTAGAGTTGTGATAATTGTGTTTATGGTCTGTGCATTCATGTATGTGTTCTCGTTCGACATTTTCATGATCATTTAGTTTAGATATTGTGTATGCATGAGCCTTTACATTTAGCCTTACCTCATATACATACTCAGTACATCCCTGTACTGACGCATTTGCCCTATGGTGTTTTATTTGGCACCATAAGTTCAGAGTCATAGTACCCAGAGTTTCCTCAGCAGTTCAGTCCCAGTCAGCAGTAGTAGTCATAGCAGTGAGTCATCTTCTTTTGAGGATGAGTTTCGTTTACTATTATTTGCATCAGATTTTTATTATTTTCAATTAACGGAGTTAGTTGGGGAGTTGTCCCATCAACTCCACAGTTTAGAGGCTTTTCAGAAAGATGGTGGATGTATTAGTATTCTGTTTTCAGTTTTGAGTATGTATAGATGTGTTGAACCTTATGGCCATTTTTGTATTTATTTCATATATTATGCAATGTACAGGTACTGATATCAGTAAAGGGTTAGCTTGTGGTGCTTCGGGTCCATAAGCACTGTTTGACATCTCGGGATGGGATCTCGGGGCGTTACACAGATTTAGTTTAGATTTTAGATTCAGATTTCAGTTGTTTTTGGGTATTTATTACCCTATATGGATATTATTATTTATCAGATATTCTTTGTAGTTGAACCTTATGGCCTATTGTTCATGTTTTCTGCATTCTACAAGTATATTATGTAATGTACTGGTACAAATATCAGTCATGGGGTAGATTATGGTCCCTCGGGGTCATAAGCACCATGTAGCATTCCGGTTTAGCAAATCAGGGCATTACAAACTTGGTATCAGAACCTAAGGTTCAATAGAGTCCTAGGAAGTATAAAAGCCGCATCTTGTAAAGTCTTGTGCGTGGGTGTGTTGCGCGCCACATTTATGTGCAAGAGGCTATGAGATATTTAAGAACAGTTTCCCTCCTTTCAGTATTCATGTCGTTCCATTAAGCATAATCACAAGTCAGTCTCTCAGTCTAATCCTCTTTTTTCTCTTTATTTTAGAATATGCCTCCTAAGAGAAAAAATCAGTCAACCCCTCAGCCCGAAGAGCCTTTGGGTGATTATGTTTCTCATGCGGAGTTCAGGATCGCATTTACCACTCTTGATCAATCAATTGCTGATCAAAATGAACAGCCACCAATTATTTCGGCTAATCCAGTGGCCAACTCAGCCGCAGCTAGGATTCGAGACTTTACCTAAACGAACCCTCTATCTTTCTTTGGGTCTAAGTCTGATGAAGACCCTCAAGAATTCATTGACCAAGTCCAAAAGGTCATAGACATCATGGGAGTTACTTCTTCTCAGAGTACCGAGTTAGCAACATACCAGTTACAGGATGTTGCTCACACTTGGTACAAATAGTGAAAATCTGAGAGGGTAGATGGTGCAGGTCCTATAGAGTGGGAGGAATTTGTCATGGCTTTCTTAGACAGATTCTTTCCCCAAGAGCTGAAGGAGGCAAAATTTCTAGAGTTCATTAACCTCAGGCAGGTAAATATGATGTTTAAAGAGTATTCTCTCAGATTTACTCAGCTAGCCAGATATGCCCCTCATGTGGTTGCAAACAATAGGGATAAGATGAGCAAGTTCGTGTCAGGAGTGAATGATAGCATGGTAAAAAAGTGTAGGTCTGCAATGCTGAACAGTGATATGACTTTAGCTAGGCTTATGACCCATGCTCAGCAAATAGAGGAGCAGAAGATTAGGACTAGGGAGAGGCAGAACAAGAGAGCAACATCAGGAAGTTTCAGTTTTGCTCAACCCAAATCAGAAGGAGGAAACCATTGGTAGTTTCGTCCTAAGCCAGTAGTTTCAGCTCTTTCCTCCACCAGTGCCCCAGTGACAAAATTCAGAGACGACAACAGAGATCGAGCACCCGGATCTAAGTCTTAGGGCAGTGTCAACAGTGCCTGAACTAATCCCCTGTGTCAGACTTATGGTAAAAACTGTAAGGGTACCTACAGAGCTGGTAGCGATATTTGTTTCAGTTGTGGCAAGCCAGGCCACAAGATTAGAGAGTATCCACAGTCAGGAATACAGGGTCAGCAAAATTGGGTCAGCAGGGTGCCACTTTCAGTGCTGCTAGTGGGCAACTCCCAAACAGACTCTATACTCTTCAGACCCGACAGGATCAAGAAAATTCTCCTGATGTCGTTATTAATTCATTACAGATTTTCCATGTTCATGTTTACGCTTTGCTAGATTTTAGAATTAGTCCCAAAATTTTAGCAGAGCCCTTTTCAATCTCTACCCCAGTGGGTAAAACTATCATAGCTCGACGGGTATACAAGAACTGCCCGATTATGATATTTCAGAAAGACACATCAATAGATTTAGTCGAGTTAGAGATGACTGATTTTGATGTCATTCTCAGCATGGATTGGCTTCATTCCTGCTATGCCATAGTCAACTGCAGAAATAGGATATTTCAATTTCAGTTCCCGAATGATCCCGTCCTAGAGTGGAAGGGTAGTACTTCATCTTTCAGGGGTCCGCTTATTTCCTACCTTTGGGCAAGGACAATGATTTCTAAGGGATGTGTTTATCATCTCGTTCATGTTAAAGACACTGGTTCCGAATCTCCTATCTTTGAATCAATCCCAGTGGTTAATGAATATTCAGATGTCTTTCCCGAAGATATTCCAAGCATTTCTCCCGAAAGGGAAATAGACTTCGACATTGACCTCATTCCAAATACTCAGCTTATTTCTATTCCACCATACAGAATGGCACCATCAAAACTCAAAGAACTGAAGGATCAATTAAAGGATCTCTTAGATAAGGGATTCATTAGACCTAGCATTTCCCCGTGGGGTGCACCAGTATTATTCATGAGCAAAAAAGACCGTTCTCTTAGGATGTGTATTGATTACCATCAGCTCAATAAAGTTACAGTTAAGAACAAGTATCCTCATCCCAGAATAAATGACTTTTTTGACCAACTTCAGGGTGCTAGTTATTTCTCCAAGATAGACCTCAGATCAGGCTATCAACAGCTCAGACTTAGAGAATGTGACATCCCGAAAACTACTTTTCGTACTCTGTAGGTCATTTTGAATTTCTAGTTATGTCCTTTGTTCTTACTAATGCCCCAGCCTCTTTCATGGACTTGATGAACTATGTGTTCAGGCAGTACTTAGACATATTCATCATAGTCTTCATAGATGATATCCTGGTCTATTCTCGTACAGAGCGTGATCATTCAGACCATCTCGGGATTGTTCTTTAGACTCTTAGAGATCACCAGCTATTCGCCAAATTCAGTAAGTGTGAGTTTTTTCTAAGGTCAATAGCATTTCTTAGCCACATTCTTTCCAGTGATGGCATTAGAGTAGATCCTCAGAAGACCATAGCAGTAAAAAACTGGCCTCACCCTATCTCTCCATCAGATATCAGGAGTTTCTTTGGTTTGGTTGGCTATTACAGACGGTTTATTGAGGTATTTTCTTCTATTGCATCCCCCATGTCCAGATTGACTCACAAGAAGGTCAATGTTCAGTGGTCAAATCCTTGCGAGAAGAATTTTCAGGAATTGAAGACTTGACTCACCTCAGCTCCAGTTCTAGCTCTTCCAGGTGGTTCAGACCGTTTTATAGTTTATTGTGATGTATCTAGAGTGGGTTTAGGTTGTGTCCTCATACAGCATGGTAAGGTAATATCCTACGCCTCCAAACAGCTTAAACTCCATGATAAGAATTATCCTACTCATGATCTTGAGTTAGCAGCCATAGTATTTTCCTTAAAGATTTGGAGGCATTATCTCTACGGAGTTCATGTAGACTTCTTCATAGATCATAAGAGCCTTCAGTATGTTTTTTCTCAAAAAGATCTCAATCTTCGTCAGAAAAGGTGGTTAAAGCTCTTGAAAGATTATGATATGAGTGTCCTCTATCATCCGGGCAAGGCCAATGTAGTGGCTGACACTCCCAATAGACTCTCTATGGGTAGTATTTCTCATGTTGATGATAGTAAGAAGAAGTTAGTCCAAGAAGTCCACCAGCTTGCCAGACTAAGCGTTCGCTTAGTTGACTCTTCAGAGGGCGGTGTATGTGTTCAGAGTAGTTAAGAATTATCTCTTGTTTCCAAGGTAAAAAAAAAAAAGCAAGATAGGGATCCTAGCCTTGTCAAGATAAAAGAGTCAGTTCAGAATCAGAAAGTTGAGGTTTTCTCCCAAGGGGGAGATGGTGTCATTCGTTGTTAGGGTCATCTCTGTGTTCCAGGTGTAGATAATTTAAAGCAGCAAATTCTTGCAGAAGGGCATGGTGCGCGATACTCTATTTATCCAGGGGCCACTATGATGTACCACAACCTATAGGAGATCTATTGGTGGAGTGGGATGAAGAGAGATATTGTAGAATTTGTGGCTAAGTGCCCTATGTGTCAGGAAGTTAAGATAGAGCATCAGAGACCTAGTGGTTCCATGTAGGAGTTCACCATTCCTACTTAGAAGTGGGAAGAAGTAAACATGGACTTCATGATGGGTTTGCCTCGAACTCGTCATCAGCATGATTCAGTTTGGTTCATTATAGATAGAATGACCAAGTAAACACATTTCCTTCCAGTCCATACCTCTTATTCCACCGAGGATTATGCCAAACTCTACATCAGGGAGTTGGTCAGATTACATAGTGTTCCATTATCTATCATCTCAGACAAAGGTACCCAGTTCACCTCTCACTTCTGGAAAGCATTCCAAAAAGGTCTTGGTACCCAAGTTCATCTTAGTACAGCTTTTCATCCTCATGCAGATGGTCAAGCAGAAAGGACCATTCAGACTCTTGAAGATATGCTAAGGACGTGTGAAATTGACTTTAAGGGACTTTAGGATGACCACTTTGCTTTGATTGAGTTTGCATACAACAATAGCAATCATTCCAGTATTAAAATGGCTCCGTTCGAAGCTGTCTCTGGTAGAAGGTATAGATCTCCAATCGGGTGGTTCAAAGTTAGTGAGGCCTCAGTCATAGGTTCTGACTTAGTATTCGACGCCTTAGAGAAAGTCCAGTTGATCAGAGAAAGACTTTGGGCTGCTCAGAGCTGATAGAAGACCTATGCAGATGTGTGCAGAAAGGATATCAAGTTTGAGATTGGTGACTATGTCTATCTAACGATCTCTCCCATGAAGGGAGTGAAGCGGTTCGGCAAGAAGGGAAAGCTCAGTCCCCGATATGTTGGTCCCTTCAAGATTCTCAGTCTCTTAGGCAAGGTAGCTTATGAGCTCGAATTGCCTTCAGATCTTGGCTCAGTTCATCCATTCTTTCATGTCTCTTTGCTCAAGAAGTGTACAGTTGATCCATCATTCGTAGTCACTATTCAGAGTATTGACAGTCAGAACAGTCTCTTCTATGAGAAAATTCCAGTCGAAATTCTAGACTATCCGACTCATAGACTGGCGAACAAATAAGGCCCTCAAGTCAAAGTTCTTTGGCAAAATCAGTCCGTTGAGGGAGCAACTTGGGAAGCAGAAGCAGACATGTGTACTAAGTATCCTCATCTCTTCTCCGCCAATCCAGATCAAGCTCAAGGTAATAGTTCTTTTTAAGCTTATTCAGTTTTCCGTTATGTATTCTATATAACTTAGTATTCAGATCATGCTCACGTTTCATCACAAATCTAGTATCAAGTACCATTGCATATTCAGTCATGCATTCATGTATCAGTCTATTGTATAATCATACATCAAATATGCATTCTCGTTGGGAGAACTCAGTTATCATAAATCTCAGTTATGCATTCATGAATCAATTATCATACATCAGAAATGCATGTCCAGCATAATATGTTTAGCTTATCAGTCATGTCCGTCATGAGATCATGTTCCAGTAGTGTATGTCTTGCACGTAGTCCAGTTTATCATCTATCCCTATTTCAGTCAGTCTCATTCAAGGATGAATGTTTCCAAGGGGAAGATATTGTAATACCCCGTATATTTCTAAGCTAGAAAATAAACCATTGTTCCTACACATGAAACCTCCTATCCTGTGATTCATATTGGAGTACATGAAATAGGATGAGTATCCTAGTGATAATAGAGCTTATGATGTGTTAAGCATGTTCATAAGAGTCACTTAGAGTAAGCCAAGCTAAGAACTTTTGAATCCACCAAGTTTTCGTGTGTGATTTTACATAGGTTATCTTTGAACGAGCTAACTTGGTTTATAGGTGGTATTTCTACAGATTTATACCCTCCAAATAGTATAGAATTGAATAATATTTTCGTCGATACCAAATTTGCCTAAAACGGACACCCAGTGAAGAATATATTGTGATTTAAAGTTTCAGCAACGTCATTTAAGTCAGTGGTGCATTGCACCGTAAGCCAAAATGACGTTTGTCAATTTCCAGTGTCTCTCCATGATTCCATCACATCGTGATGAGTTTTCAGGTCATAAACGGGGGGCAACGCGATATCTCCGCGTCGCGCCGGGGGCCCAAATCGGGTAATTTTCACATAAATGAAATGACGCATCTAGAGGGGTATTTGGGTAATCTTTCCACCCCTATATATATTCCATAAACACGGAATTAAACCCTTATTTTACCAAAACATACTCTTTCTCTCAAAATCCTCTCAAGAACACATTAGGGTTTTCAATTGGGGATTCAAGTTCAAGCAAATTTCTCCATCAATCATCAAGAATATTCCATCTAAGATATGTGTAGTGTTCATCTATGAATCCATTTCATTCATAGAGCTGAAGAACTATGTTTTAAATATTATTTTGTGATTGTCTTATTTTGATATGACCATGTACATGTTGATGATGTTGTTTAAGTTACAAGATGACATCTAAAGGTGTTTTCATGAAGTATATGTGTTCGTTAGTTGAAATCCATGAACTTTATGTGGTTTAAAATGGGGAAATTCATGAAAACACACCTAAGATAAAAGAATGTATGAAAAGTGTTTTATAAAAGGCCTAAGATGATAGAATTCATGTCCCATGATTTAATAGTGCTTAAATGACAAGTCCATGCTCTGTGCTTTATGATTTCACATAAATTCCACGTGATTGATATGCGTCGTTGTTGTGATATGGATTGAGCATGATATTGAAGCTATGCAAGTATAGACATGCTATATGAATTTCCCTTCCATATGTAATATGTTGAGAACTATGCTTAGTGTGAAATCCCCTACTTATGATATAGTGAATTATGGACTCCATTGTATGATCAAGTCAGTTATGTATGTCAGTTTCCTTCCATCGAGTCCTGGGGGTACTAGTACCCAAAAAATATAGCTGTGTGCCTAGAGCCATGTCACGTTATAATGATAATCTCAGTCAAGCCATGATCTATAGAATTCAGTCAGTCATGTGACTCAGGAAATCTCAGAAATCTCATGATCTCAATAAATTCTCGAACAGTAGTACTATTCCACCAGTCAACAGAAGTCAGTTACTCAGTCCATGTACAGCTAGTTAAATCATGTTT
Source organism: Capsicum annuum (assembly GCF_002878395.1). NCBI lineage: Eukaryota > Viridiplantae > Streptophyta > Magnoliopsida > Solanales > Solanaceae > Capsicum > Capsicum annuum. The sequence goes on along the minus strand of NC_061113.1, from coordinate 111,958,168 downwards.
AATCTCTTCAGATTGGAGTAGAAGTTAGCACCGAGTGAACCCAAGGATAGGAATGCCTACCAATTTAGGGTGTTATTCTCAGCAGTCATCCTTATGTTCCAGAACTACGTAGCCAACGTAGGTTGAGACATCTTAACCTGCCAGATTAGGGTTGATAAGGTGTCTTAGCCTGTCAGTTTAGGGTTCCCACCGTTCTCATTCGAGTACCTGTCAGCTAAAGGTCACTCACAGCTGTCCTTACCAGTGGTGCGGTATTGACACCCTTCCAGTCGAGGCAGAGATTGGACCCCAACCTAGCTATAAGCGTTATTGGGGCATGTCGGTTAAGCAACTACCTCTCATAGTTTCAGTCCCAGTCTCAGTAAAAGAACTTAGATAGTTCTCCAGATTTCAGTATATAAAGACTATCAGTTACAGTCAATTCAGTTACAGTATGAAACTCAGGTAGTTCCATCAGATTCAGGACTGTCAGACACAGTCATCCATGTAGATTTCCAATATCAGTCATGTTAGATAACAGTAAACCATGTATTAGTGTACAAATCTAGATATCATGTATTTACAATTTTAGTTACTATGTATGCATGTTTGTACTCTTACGTTCATATCAGTCAGTTAGTATTGTTCATGCATGTAAACCCTTTTGCATTTAGCCTACCTCACTCGTATACTCAGTACTCCTAGTCGTACTGACGCATTTGTGCTATGGTGATTTCTTTCATATTACACCATAGGTTTAGAGACACGAGTTCCAGATCAGCAGTATCATTCTAGTTGCAGAGTTTCAGTGAGTCCTCATCCATTCGAGGACGATATTATTTTATTTCATTCATTATTTCAGTTCAGTTTTGCTAGACGGATTTAGTTGGAGACATGTTCCTTCAACTCCTTATTTCAGACAGTATTTAGAGGCTTTCAGTTTTAGTTTAGATTTTAGATTAAGCTTTCAGTTGTTTTTGGGTATTTGTTACCCTATATGGATGTTATTATTTATCAGATATTCTATTCAGTTGAACCTTATGGCCTATTGTTCATGTTTTCTGCATTCTACAAGTATATTATGCAGTGTACAGGTACAGATATCAGTCATGGGTTAGCTTGTGGTACCTCGGGGTCATAAGCACCATGTAGCATTTCGGTTCAGCAAATTGGGGCGTTACAAATTATCTCACATTCCCATTCAATGAACCACATTACACTTTAGGCATACATTGTTTGTATTGTCATACCAACTATACTTGCAAGGTAACTCATCATGCCAAAATAATTTCCATTAACATGGGGAGAACAAATCCCTTTGTTCATTAATACACATTGGGGAAAACCAACTCCCTTTGTTCATTAATACACATTAGGGAAAACCAACTCCCTTTGTTCATTAAATCATACCATTATATTTCAAACACTTCTTTATATCATACAATAGTTCAAGACTAGTTCAATTTTACAAATTCCTGTAGTTCTCATAACTAAAACCAATTTCACATTATAGGTTAGGGTTATAACCACTTCAAAGCCACAAGTTTGGGAAAATCACAATTCCCTAGTTCATTAACCATACCCATGTACCCACAAGTTCCAAACCATATTAAAAGCATGAAAATCATCTATATAAACCATGAGAAACATTATTCAATTCACTACATTCAAAACCCCCCAACATTTGTTTTCAAAACCAAACAATGATCTTATGAACAATACTTTAAACCACATGCCTTTACAAAATTAACAATGAGGGAACAGTAACATGCCTGAATCATGAAGAATTTATGGAGATGAATTAACCCTTGGTCCCTTATATGACCAAATAGGTAAAACCCTAGCTTGACTTGTTTGAGAGAATTTAGAGAGATTGTTTAATACGTTAAAGTACTAAATGAATGCCCCAAAAGTGTTTTATGGACATGGGTTCTAAAAGATTTTAAGTAGGAAATATTTAAAGTGCCCCCAACTTAAAAGTTGAAAAGGCATCGTCGTTTGTTACGAGTCAAGCCCTTGACTCATACCCATACCTTACGACTCATGACCACGAGTCATAAGTAGGACAGTCTCCAAGACCCCCAAACTATTATCCTTACGACTCAACCCACCAACTCGTAACATGAACCTAAAACTCGTAGAGTCCTACTCGTGAGCAAAACAAAACCTAAATAAATCGAACACTTAAAATCCTACGATTTGGACCTACAACTAGTGACATATCTTTACGGCTCTAGTGAGCCACTTGTATTCAAAGCATTATTAAGCCTCAAACTTACTGGTTGGGTATGACTCATCTTAACTATTCATCAAGACACCCTACGACTCCGGAGGTCCAGTCGTAACCAAGGCAGTGAGCCCAAAGCTCAAGCAATTTTCAAAAGACAAAATTCGGGGTGTTTCATTCTCCCTCTCTTGTATCATTCATCCTCGAATGATAGGACAAGGAAATTGCTAGCACGATTTGACTCTATATTCCCCCACTCTTACCTTTAACAAACTCAGAAAATAAAGATGGCAAGTAAATCAACTTTTCCTTTAAAAAAGTTAGTAAACAAAGATGTTAAGAATAACACATACCTTGCGCACGATTATCTGCAGAAAAAAACAAGAATAGATATTTGGACTTCATGTCTTCTTCGACTTCCCAAGTATCCTCCTCAACCTTGTGGTTCCTTCATAGAACCTTTACCGAAGCTATGTCCTTTATCCGCAACTGACAAACTTGACGATCCAAGATCTCAATCGGGACTTCCTCATATGATAAGGAATCCAAAATACCAAAATCCTTGATAGGAACAATCAGTGAGGGAATACCCACACACTTCCTCAACATTGACACATGGAATGCGGATGAATAGAGCTCAAACTAGGAGGCAACTCTAATATGGAACGCAGATGAATAGAGCTCAAACTAGGAGGCAACTCTAATTCATACACAACATTGTCAACCCTCTTCAAAACTAAGTATGGGAAAACATACCATGGACTATGGTTCTCCTTCTTCCCAAACTACAATACTTCCTTCATGGAAAACACCTTCAAGAATACCTAATCGCTAACCTCAAAATCTAACTCCCAATGCCTCATATCTGTATAGGGGTTTTGGAAACTTTGGGATGCTTTAAGTTTATCCTGAATCACCTTCACCTACTCCATCGCTTAGTGAACCAAATCCAAGCCAAACATCTCTACTTCACTAACCTCAAACCACTCAATAGGAGACCTACACCTCCTACCGTAAAATACCTCAAATGGCATTATCCCAAAACTAAAGCGGTAGCTATTATTTAATGTAAAAACTATAAGAGGTAAATGATCAACCTGAAGCATATATTCTAATGTGTGAATAGTCCTTTTCTCTTTCCCATCCGACTCCGGGTGGAAAGCAGTAGTAAGGCTCACTTTAGTTCCCAAACCTCTTTGAAATAAATGCCAAAAATGCAATGAGGATCGACTCCCGCGATCTGACATAATAGAAATAGGCACCCTATGCAGCTTCATAATCTCTTGAAGGAACAACCTCGCATAATCCTCTGCTGAATAATTTGTCCTTACTAGAAAAAAGTGAGCAGACCTAGTTATCCTACCCACGATGACCCAAATTGAATCAAACTGATTTCGAGACCAACAAAGACCATTAAAAAAATCCATATTACTTACTTCCCACTTCCACACAGGCAACTCAATCTCTTGAGTCAAACGATCGGGCCTCAAGTGATGCTTAACCTTCACTTGTTAACACACCATGCATTTACCCACAAAATTAGCCACAACTCGCTTCATATTATTCCACCAATAAATCTCCTTAAGATCATGAGATCTTTGTCAAATCGGGATGAATGACATAATATGAGTCATGAGCCTCAGCCAAGATCCTCTCTCTTAACGCATCTATATCGGAACACGTAATCTACCTTGGTACCTCAAGATACCATTGCCACCAATCTCAAAAGCTAAAACTTTTTGTTAACGCACATCTCCCTTAATCTTCATTAAGATAGGATCCAGTACCTACTTCTCCTTTATCTCAGCAACAGGGATAACTTTGCCACCTCCTGTAAAAATACATCACCATCCTCAAAGTCCAAGAGACGAACTCTAAGGTTATCCAAATAGTGAATATCTTTCACCAACTCTCACTTATCCTTATCCACAGGAGCTAGATTCCCCATGGATAACCTGCTAAGAGCATCAGCAACGACATTAGCTTTACCTGGGTGATAGTGAAGACTTATGTCGTAGTCTTTCAGCAACTCAAGCCACCTTCTCTATCTAAGATTCAATTCCTTTTGGGTGAACACATACTACAGGCTCTTAAGATCAGAGAAGATATCTACATGGACTCCATACAAATATTAACGCCAGATATTCAAGGAAAACACCAAAACTAACAACTCCAAGTCATGAGTCGGGTAAATTTTCTCATAAACTTTTAACTTCCTAGAAGCGTAGGCCACCACCCTACTATGCTGCATTAACACACAACCATGTCCCACACGGGATACATCATAATAGACAACAAAACCATCAATGCCTTCAGGCAGAGTTAAAATTGTAGCTGAAATCAACTTATCTTTTAACTTATCAAAACTACCCTCACAAGTGTCAGACCACAAAAACTTCACCTTTTTTTGAGTCACCGGGGCACCTATAGTCGAGAAACTCTCTACAAACCTCCTATAGTAACCGGCTAAACCCAAGAAGCTTCGAATATCAGTTGGAGTCGTGGTCCTAAGCTACTTCTTAACCTCTGTAACTTTCTACAAATCCACCATGATCCCTTCACTAAAAATAACATAACCTAGAAAAGTAACAGATTTCAACCATGATTCGAACATAAAAAACATAGCATACAAATTCTGGTTTTCAAGGTTTGTAACATGATACGGAGGTAATCGTCATAATCTGCCTCGCTCTTGGAATACACCAGAATATCATCTATAAACACGATGATGAACAAATTTAAAAACTAATGGAAGACCTTATTCATCAAATCCATGAATGTCATTGGGGCGGTAGTCAAACCAAAAGACATGACTAAGAACTCATAATGACCATACCATATTTGAAAGGCTATCTTGGGGATATCCACTTTCCTAATCTTTAACTGATAATACCCGGATCGAAATTCAATCTTAGAGAAGAACTTAGCATCCTGAAGCTGATCAAACAAATCATCAATCCGAGGAAGGAAATACTTGTTCTTCACTGTAACCTTATTCAACTTACGGTAATCGATGGACGTTCAAAGTGAACCATCCTTCTTATGCACGAACAAAATAGGAGCAACCCATGGAGACACACTAGGATAGATAAATCCCTTATCAATGACGTCTTTTAACTACACCTTAAGATCCTTCAACTCAGTCGAAGCCATTCTATATGGAGGGATAGAGATAGGATGAGTGTTCAGGACAAGGTTAGTTCTAAAATCAATCTCCCTATCAGGAGGGACACCAGGATGATCATCAAGAAAAAATTTAGGAAATTCACTAACCAGGGGAACAAATTGCATTGAAGGACCTTCCGAGTTAGAATCTTTAACCTAGACCAAATGATAAAGATATCCCTTGGAAATCAATTTCATATGAATCTTTCCTTAGGCACTAGAGAACCCCCTTCCCACTCAATGACCGGCTCACTAGGGAATTTAAACATGACCTTACGGGTTCGACAATCTAAAGAGGTATAACACGAATGCAACCAATCCATCCCCAATATAACATCTAAATCAACTACGTCCAACTCTATCAGATCTACTAAAGTTACTTTACCACTAACAGATACCACACAACCCCTATAGACTCTTCTAGCAATCACAGAGTCGTTCACTTGGGTTGAAATAAAAAAGGGATCGCGGGTACACTCGAGACCAAAATTAAAATGCACAGCCATAAATAGGGTCACATAAGAAAGAGTAGAACCTAGATCAAGCAAAAAATACACATCATGAGAAAAAAGTCATAACATATTATGACAACATCAGGAGACGCCTCAGAGTCCTAGCGGGTAGAAAAAGCATCTAAGTGATTTCATCCAGTATCGGTACTAGAAGCAGATAGATCTTATTTGCCCCTAAAGCAACCTTAGAAGGACAATCCCTCTGTAAGTGAACAATCTGACCATATTTAAAACACTTTTTTCTCCCATCTTCACAAAACCCATGATACGCTTGCTCGTAGAACCTATAAGAAGGATATGATAGAACCTCCACCATGATCATAAAATCTAAACTTCTTATTCTACCTTTCCCCAATTTCAGTCTGCTTTTTCTTCTTTTTCTCAATATGCTGCATAGACATGACCAATCTGAAGATATCCATACTTGTTCAGCAAGGTAGCCTTACTCTCTAGAATTAAATCATGGGACAATCCCAAAGAGAACTTCCTCATTCCAGCCCTCATGCTAGATACTAGCTCAGGAGCATAGCAAGACAACTAATGGAATTTTAAGGAACACTCCATGACCGTCATCCTACCTTACTTTAAATTAACAAACTCTTCTATTTTTGCCTCTCTCAACTCTTAAGGAAAGAAGTGGTCCAAAAAAATACTAAAAAAATCATCCCATAGTGCAGACTCGACATCATATCCCCTAGATTGTTTCCATTCCTCATACCATTGGTATGCTACATCTTTTAGTTGATAGGCAGAAAATTTTACCTCCCACATTAGTAGCATGCATAAGCAAAAGATCTCCTCTATCTTATCAATAAAACCTTAAGGATCCTCCTGAAGCTTAACAGCAGTGAACATAAAAGGGCTCAACCTTATAAATTGGTAATCCTTGTGGCCTCAGAAGATGGAGTAACAGAAGCTACACACTCATACTATAAAGCTACCAACTAAGCTAACATATGAATGTCCTGAAAAAATTTTGCATTCGATACATTATCCTGAGGAGCTCAAAGAGGACTAGAGGGGACCGACAAAACTCCAAGAGAAAAAATAAGAGTTAGATCCCTAGACCAAGTTTGTACCCTATAAGCAGGGCGTGTCCCATCAGTATTATCCTCAAGTGGGAGAGAAGAGTTTCCATGAGCTTCATACCATCTGGGAAGCATGATCTGAAAAGTAAACATACGAAAATTAGAGATACTTAAGACCTTAGATTCTATGGATTAAAATAGAATAGCAAGAAAGAGAAATATTCTAAATGTCTCATAGCCTCTCTCTTATAAGTATAGCATGCTACAAACTCATAAAAGGGACTCTACTCAACACAGAGTTGTTAGACACCCAATGATACCAAACCTATACTCTGATACCACCTTTGTCATAACCCAAAATAGGGACTGGCCGTGATGGGTATCTCAAATCCCACATAAATTGGAGATCACCCCTGTACCTAACCAAACCAAAAACACCACATCCTACAGTCGGGTAAATTTTGAGCATATAACAAGAAAGGAAAATTTCAATTCAAGGACATTAAAATAAGGCTATAACCAGAACCAACCGATACCGGCATCAATGCCAATACCATTATCAATAGAGATACTAATACCGATGCCACCCATGACAATAGTTATTGGACAAAGCCTCCATTCAAAACCAAAGAGTATCCAGTTGGGGCATGCCCCTGACCATAGCCAAAACCAAATTCAAAGGAATAGTCAAAACGTAAAGAAAATCATACACATGAAATGGCGTCTTCCAAAGTATGGAAGCTCACTACTTTAATCTGACTCACTAGCTAATCCCAAATCCAAGTCAATAAGCAGAAGAAGTAAAAGTATGACAAGTTCCAGTATTGCGTGGGTATACAATATTTGAAGACGATTAGCAGGGTGAACACTAACATGTAACTCAGGAATAAGGATAACATAATGATATAATCAATAGTTTAAAACTATTCAAACCAAATGCACATAATCAAATGCATAAAAATATAGATATACATATATTACATGCTAGGATGGGGAATAAGGATTAACTTGCATTTCAAAATTTTAGCCTGGATTGTGCAACTCATCCGTCATATAATAGTACCCACGGGATATATGAGCTCTAGCTCTCTCTCCTTGGTCAGACCCCAGTGTGTGTAGCTACACAAATCAGAGAATAATCTCATATCTATGCACATGGGGAACTCAAACCCTTTAACATATACAAGGGTGGATTAAGCACCCGATCATATAATGATTTATGGGGTCTCAAACCTCCCTAATTATGAAATAATAATAAGGAAGACTTGAACCTCCCTGACCACTTTGACCCCACATCAGCAAATGTGGTTTCCAGTATTGGTAACTCAAACCTCTACTTTCATGACTCAGCTACACAACCCTTATTAAATACTAATTAAAACAATTATCACACATTCTCGTTCAATGAACACATTACACTTTTAGGCATACATTGTTGGTATCATCATACCAACTACACTTGCAATGTAACTCATCATGCTAAAATAATTTCCATTAAATTGGGGAGAAAAACTTCCTTTCTTCATTAATACACATTGAGGAAAATCGACTCTCTTTGTTCATTAAATCATACCATTATATTTCAAACACTTCTATATATCATGTAATAGTTCAAGACTAGTTCAATCTTACAAATTCCCATAGTTCTTATAACTAAAACTAATTTCACATTATGGGGTTGGGATTATAACCACTTTAAAGCCATAAGTTTGGAAAAATCACAATTCTCTAGTTCATTCACCATATCCATGCACCCACAAATTCAAAACCATATTAAAAGCATGAAAATTATATATATAAAAACCATGAGAAACATTATTCAATTCACAATATTCAATATTGCCAATCTTTGTTTTCAAAACCAAATAATGATCTTATGAACAATACTTTAAATCACATATATTTGTAAAATTAACAATGAGTGAAGAGTAACATGCCTCAATCATAAAGATTTTAAGGAAAGGAATCAACCCTATAGCCCTTAAGATGACCAAATTAGTGAAACCCTAGCTTGACTTGTTTGAGAGGATTTAGAGAGAGTGTTTAATCTGTTAAAGTGTTAAATGAATGCCCCAAAAGTGTTTTATAGACATGGGGTCCAAAGGTTTTTAAGTGGAAAATGCCTAAAGTGCTCCCAACTTAAAAGCTAGAAAAGCATCGTCTTTGATTACGAGTCAACCCCTTGACTCGTACCCATACCTTACAACTTGTGACTGTGATTCATAACTAGGAAATTCTCTAGGAACCCCAATACTTTTATCCTTATAACTCAACCCACCAACTTGTAACATGACCCTACGACTCGTAGGGTCCTACTCGTGAGCAGCACAGAACCCAAATAAATCAAAGATTGAACATCCTACAATTTAAACCTATGACTCATTAACATATCCTTATGGATCTTAGTGTGCAACTCATACTCAGAGCAGAATCAAGCCTCAAACTTAATGGTTTGGGTATGACTTATCCCAATGAGTTGTCAAGACACCCTACGACTTTGGGGATCCAATCGTAATGAAGGCAATGAGACCAAAGCTCAAGAAATTTTCAAGTGACAAAATCCGAGGTGATTCAATTTTTGAACTCCGAGGCAATAAGCCTCCGTAATAGTGGTGTGTCATGCCACTTAGCCCCCGTGATAAGGGCATGGCATGGAGGCTAAGCTCCGTGATAGTTGCGTGTTATGTCGCTATGTAAAAATTATTCATTTTTTATTTTTTACTTAGGGTGAGAGGATTTTGGTACTGTCACCCCTTGCACGACTTTTAAATGCTAAATAAACCCCTTCCTTCAGTTTTCAAAGATTAAAGTCTACTCTTTTCTTATTTAACCCTCCAACGAAGAAACTTCAAGGGTTTTATAGAGAATTCATCATTCAAGCTCCAAACTTCAATTTCTTTCTAAAATCTTGGTATTTCATACATATTTTTATCCTTAGCATAAATTTTACATTATGGCATGTATTTAATTATTCTTCATGTGATTTTTAATTGTTGGGTTTGAAATTGGGTTGAGGGTTTTTAATAGTTACTACTTGAATTATAATTCCCATGATTTAAATGTGTTTGTTATCTATAATTGATGGTTTTGGGGGATGAATGAAGGCATTTTTATGAGGATTAGATAGGAACATGGGTTTCCCCAAATTGATGGACTTTTGGATTGTAATGGTATTGACCTCAACCCATATTTATAACTTTGTTTTAAATATGGAATTTGCATAATTTAACTTGCTTTGGAACATTGCATTGCATTAAAAGATAATGAATGATAAAAATTATTTTGGAATGCCCTTGGTGGAAATGGTTTGGATTTTAAATAAAACTTGAGAGTCTAATGGTTAAATAGACTGGTTTGGCATAATTAAATTAGCTTGCAAGCATATTGGTATGATGATACCATATTAGAAAATACCTTAATAAATACTCCTTGGTTAATGGTTGGGTTTATGAGAAAAATGTTTTAATTTGGTCTTAAAGGAAATTTTGTAGTTCACCGTGAAGGTGTAGTCCCCGAGGGAACAATACTAGAAATCATGTTTGCAGAAGTGGGGGTCTATGTGATTGTATACTTGGTGCACACTTTATATTTTGGATGGGTATCACCTTGGTATCTTTAGCCTTTATATGGTTTTCTCAATACGTGTGACTAACACGTGCGGGGCCCTTCCGGCAGGGAGAGTCGGAACCATATAGCCCATAGGTATCTCTAGGATGGAGTGTGTGACACAGTTTAGGATAATGGTTTAAACTCTCATGTTCATGACCCTTGTCCCTTTCTCGACATCCTATATACGTATATATAAATATTGTGCATGTGGTTTTTAAATGGTTTCTGGCACTGACATTATTTTATCCTTTTCCCCTAAGTTACATGCCAGTGCTCGCCCCACTTACCGCCCATGGATGCTACATCATGTCATGATGTAGGGTCCATGGCTTTTTTGTTTCTTTTGTGCAAAATTAGGTGATTTGATATTCTTGTGGATCTGCTGTGAAATGGTGAGACTCCATATTTTGAAACACCCAGTCATTTCATTGGTTTCTTTACTTTTTTACTATTTTAAACTCTTTTTCATAGTCGGAGGCATGTCCGACTTAGTTGGTATTCTGGTTTAGAGGCTTTTGTGGACAATATTGGGATGATTAGTTATCTTGTTTAGACTCTTAGATTTCATTTAATTCATCTATCTGGTTTACTACTTTTGGTTGGCTTCCACTGTATTCATTTATTGTGCTCTAGAGATTAGGCTAAGGGGGTGGCCTTTAGCCCATGATTATCTTGAGATACCCGTCACTACTAGGCCCTAGATTGGGTCATGACAACCAAGTTGACTTCAACCTTGATAAGAAAATCATGGGCCAGGTCCCTTACAACATAGACTAGGTCTCTTGTAATAGTTTGTTGATAATCAAAACCAAATATAAAACAATAACCCCAAGCTTGGGAAATTAGCTACTTCTAACAAGAGAAATAGAAAATACTTATATTCTCATTCAAATTTTCCATGGAATCCAAATATTCCCGAAGAAATTCCAAATTCCAAGCAAGAAATAAGCAACAAACAGCTAAGATTCCAACTAAGGTTTTAATTAGAAGCTTTAGATTCAAGATAATGACAAAAGTTAAGGTTCCAAGAAACCAATAATCTATTTATAGCTTCAGCAAAAGTGGTCCCCAAAATTACAAAAATATTGTCGCATCTAAATTGGTTAAGGGATAGTCCATCATCGAATAACTCAAAGATGTGCTGAACTGCTAGTGACTCACTGAATTGACACTACGCTGAGCTCTAGAGGTTGGCATTTGTTACATTTGTGGATGGGTCTGGGCTTCGCTGATCCGTTCGACGACACGCCAAAATTCTTTGCTCGTAACCATTTTTTAAAACTTAGACTTGGCCCAAACTGTTAAAGGTGGAGATGGAACAAAATATTTGGCGATACGCCTAGCACTTCGGTGATGCACCGATTAGCTTTAGCCATGCTCCTTTGTAGTTTTAGGTCCAATCATCCATCTTTCTTGGTTTTTCAACCACTTCTTGGTTTTAGCCCTAAAATTAAACCAAATTAATGTTAGAACTCATTAATTTGGCATTATGGACTTGATTTCTTTCCATTTTTAGGCTAAATGAGTCACAATTTGCTGACTCATTAAAAGTGAATCAGAATTACATCAAATCAAGAGAAAAAATATAATTGACAAGGGAGTTGTTTTCTTGTTCGTTTTATTATGAGTTGAAATTTTTGAGAAAAATTTAAGCACAATATTGTTAACTCAATTTGTTCGCTAGTTTCATTGATCAAGGAGTTGACAACAAAGATCTTTCTAGGTATGGATACACATAAAGTGTTCATACTATCGGAGAGTTTTGATTTACAAATCTTGTCATCAGATTTGTATTGAAACTTATTCTCTATATGTTAACAAATTTTAAATGAATAGATCTATCTAGGATTGCTTCTTGTCTTCCACTGCGTGTGATGAACACACTGCAACCCTACAATAATAAGTGCGGGAAGTAGTCAAACATTTCTTCACCATGCTCGGATTCTGCATAAAATATAAGGGCTTAAGACGCTCATCATTGTTTAGTTTCTAGCCTGTTAATGCTCTTTGATATTTTATCAGTACAAAAAATGTACACTAATTTCTATAGGATTGAGTAACTATATATATAATCGGTCCTAGTGTTAATATCCTAAAAAATTCTTTATAATAAGATGTGTGTGTATAAATCTCATGCTTCCTATGTTCTATTTTACTTGGCCCTCTTACTAAAAGTAGTTGTTTCAATTTACATGTTCAATTTATGAAATCAAGAAAAGCTTATCATGTTCTTCAATACTGCCCCTATCATTAAATGAGTATATAAAAGATATAATACTTAAATTTATATTTTCAAAGCATAATTAATAATGTTAATTTATTAAAATAAGTTATTAATAAATACTTTCTTAAAGGGAGAGTCAAGTCAACAAGAGCCAAATTCTTTTAATAAACGAGCTTAAGATAAAAAGTTTATTATCCAATTAGAGATAAATAGAATTTTCATGAAAGAGATACAAATTATTTATAATTATTTATAACAAATAATATATTGTACATATACATAATTACAAATTTTGTGTATATAATATATCAGCTTGATTTGATTTTTTTATTCAGTTTGATTTTAATAAAACTAAACCAAGCATTATCAGTTTTTAAAACTTAAATCCAAATCAAACCAAAATCAAATAAAATAGGTTTATTTTATAAGTTTGTCAATTAGGATTGATTTCCACCCAAACAATAAACACCCCTACTGTTGGGTTATTTTGTTGTTATGACTAATGTTTGGGATGATTTGTTAAGTAGTCTATTGTATTTTATCATGACTTTCATCATTTAATCATTTCTTTCTCTATATTGGTTTGGACTGTTTTTTCGTGAGCTAAGGATTTATCGAAAACAGTCTTTCTACCTATAAGATAGTGGTAAGACTTGCATATACTCTTATCATTCTCAAACTCTACTTTGTGAAATTATACTGGGTATATTGTTGTTGTTGTTATTGGATCGAATATATTTATAAGGTTATCACATTATAGTTTCGGTTAATATTAATAAAATTATTTTTTTTGTTGTTTTCATTATAGGACGACATAAGCTTATATACACAATCAATATTTCTCATTTTTCTATTTTCAATGAAAATAATAAGTTTGTAGAAAATATGTGATATAAATTGAAAAACTAAAATATCAAGATTTTAAAAAAGTTAAAATATAATTAAGATCGCTAGTGTAATGGCAGAATAGTCATTCAGAAATGCCAATTAATAAAAAGAGGGGAGAATAATTATTTTTCAAAGTTGAGGGAGAAGTGTGATTTATAAATGAAAGTTAGGAATGTAAATAATTTTCACTAATCAATAAAATCACTCAAGTTAGAATCATAAATATCTAAAATTTCTAAACATGAGTGCATTATAAAACAAGGAGGAAAAAAATGAAGTATCAAGTGAGGATTAATTTTTATTCGTTTGGGTAAATGACTCTGTATTCAACCGTGCAAATTATTTAACTTTTTTAGAGTATTGTGGCCATCAAAAAATATTAGATAAATTCTAAAAAATAGTATATGTATATAAAATATTTAGTTTTGCGGGAAATATCATCGGTTCACATGCATTATAAAATGTACAATAAATTCCGCCATAGTTAGACGAGTTCTCCCATAAAGTTACTACGGAAAAAAAAAATTTTAAGGGATAAATATACAAACATCAATTCGTACTTGATTTCCTAATACTCATTTTTGTTTTGGTTATGAGCTTATTTTCCTTATTTTGTTTTTTTATAACAATTCTTTTATTCTTATTATTATTAATATAAATTTATAATTTAACTAATTTATTCTCTATGATATATTATTTTATATAATTAATTTTAAAAATATTTATTTTTGTCATGATTTTCTTACAAAATTTAAGTTTTACTTTTCTTGGAAGGAAAATAAAAGTAATACCATAATTATTTTTATTTTTTCCTAAAAGGAAAATATAATTCTCTTCCCTATTTGTCTAACCTCATCTTAGAGAAAATGTTTTGGAACTCTATAAATAGAAGACATATTCTTTCATACAATAACACAATAACATCTATAATGTAGTCATTTTTTTTAAAAAAAAAAGGGGGTAGGGGAATGGGGGAGGGATTACAATGTGGGGAATCGAACCCTCACCAACAAAGTGTAAGTTCATGTAACTAACCAACTAAGCTACTAAGGAATCTTGTTTAAGGAGGATTTTTTCTCAAATTGTTTTTATGTTTTTTGATTTATTTTTTAATATCTAAACCAATTGGCTAAACCACATCTAAAATATTATGTTTTAATATATTTTTCTTTGTCATTTATCGTTTTATGATTTGCAACTATTAACTTTAGCATGACACCCTCTCAATTTCAAATCCAACAAGTGGTATCAGAGTTTATGGTTCAATGATCCAATGGTTCATATTGAAGACATGCTAAGATCGAAGTTGCAATCAATTTGATGATAATGAAGATTTTGTCCAACTACACGTGGAAAAGAAATTTCAACCATATTTTTAATAACACTATTGCTTCATCTTTAAAATAAAATCAATTTTCAGTTCATGATTATGGACTCTAACTTTCAGCCCCCGTTTACTTTTAGCGTTTGGACTCCTTTCAACTCGTGCATATACTTTTAAAGCATGGACTCCAATTTTAATCTGTGCTCACGTTCAACCCTGTTCACGTATAACACAGGGCCCCAATAATATTAACCCATGCTTATATTTTTAATGCACCATACTCCAATTTTTAACTCATATCAATTTCTTATTATGGTAAGCAGCAGTGATATATGAAGATTGTGTGAAAAATAAATCAAAATTATTTGGTCAAGAAAATCAAGCGAAAAAAGAGAGATTTGTTATGATTTTTGTCCTAATTTTCTTACCAAATTTATGTTTACTCTTTTAGAAAGGAAAATAAAAATAATACTATAATTACTTTTACTTTCCCTAAAATAAAAATATATTTCTCTTCCATATTTGCCTAACCTATTTCTTAAAAAAAAAAGATTTTGGACCTCTATAAATAGAAGATCCCTTCTTCTCATACAACAACACAATAACATCCAAAATATAGTCTAGTTTATCAAGAAATTTCTCTCAAATAATTTTTATGTCTTTGTGATTTGGTTTTTTAATATCTAAGCCAATTGGCTGAATCATCTCAATAATATTATGTTTTAATATATTTTATTTGTCATCTGATCTATCGTCTCTATGATTAGTAGCTATTAGCTTCTGCATGACGTCCTCTCAATTTCGAACCCAACATTTTCTAAGAAAATGATAATATTGTCATTTCAAGGAAAACTCATTTCCATCTCATTATCTACTGATTTATATTCATTAAATATTCAACAATTTAACGACTAACATATTTAGTCTCTTTCAAATACTGCACCATACATGATGAAAATATAACACTCCCCCTGTCTCATTTTATCTGTCCCAAATTAGGATGACACAACTATTAAGAAAAATAATAAATAACATGGCTAGTTTATCATAGCACCCCTATTAAATAATGTTTACATTTTAATTTAAAGAAAAAGTAATGAATGCAAAGGGTAAAATATGAAAAAAAAATTGTCTTGTCTTGATAAGTAAAAAAAAATAAGTAAAATGGGACACCAGATTAGAAAATTTGAGACGGGTAAAATGGGACGAAGGGAGTAATAAATTTAGGAAAAAAGGTCAAAAATACCCCTCTACTTTAATAAATTAGTTAAATTTACCCTTCGTTATACTATAGGATCAAATGTACCCCTATCGTTAACAAAGTTGTCAAAAATACCCCTCACTTTAATATTTTTTCACCATGGCAAGATGACAGCCACATGGCATGCTATTTAGGCGAGGTGGATGCCACGTGGCATGCCACCTCAGCATCACATTTTTTACTTTTTTCTTTTTTCTTTTTTTTTCAAATTTTACTAATTGTTTAATTTGTATAAAAAGAAACTTAAATTTTTTTAAAAAAAAAAATTGGTTAAAACCACCGATAATCCACCATCAAAGCCACCATTAACTCACTGCCACTTTATTAACAATACCATTTTTTCTCTATTTTTCATCGTCAACCTTCTAACATCATACCTCCATTAAAACCGATCAGTCACCAGCTCCGACCGCTGCCTTTTCTCCACCAGTCACTAGTTTCGACCGCTGCCGTTTCTCCACCAGCCACCAGCTTCGATCGCTGCCATTTCTCCACCAATCATCAGCTCCGAATATCAAATCTCTCCCCTTCATTCGCTAATAACAAAAAGAATCCAAATACATATGACCTAAAATAGTTTTCTTTAGTATGTAAAGTACTTTGTGCTCTTGACCCCACCTAGTTAACTTGAAAAATCCATGTGGTTGAGGTGGCAAATCTCTTGAAGTCAAAAGATGGCCCAAGCAAGTCGTGAGTCGGAAATTATATGGGATTTATTACGTAATAGTCCGACGAAAATCATCACCGTTGTAGCTTTGTCTTCCTGCGAACCAGCGAACAGCGATAGTTTCTTTTTCAGTTAATTTTTTTTTTAATATTGAAGTTTCTGATTTAAAAAATTAAATAATTAATAAAATTTAAAAGTAAAGAAAATTTAAATAATGAAAGAGAGAAAAAAAATGATGCTGAGGTGGCATCCACCTCAACTAAATGGCATGCCACGTGGCGGTCATCTTATCATGATGAAAAAATATTAAAGTGAGGGATATTTTTTACAACTTTGCTAACGGTAGGGGTATATTTGACCCTATAGTATAACGAAGGATAAATTTAACTAATTTATTAAAGTAGAGAGGTATTTTTGATCCTTTTCCCATAAATTTAATAATAAACATTATGAAAGTTCCATCCAATCTTAAACTATGCAATACAAAAAAGTTGCACTAGAAACTAAAAACAAAAAAGAGCAAGAATTACGCCTAAAAAGTTGCATCAACCTTTAAAAGTAGACAAAAAATAACTGAAACTAAAAGAAGTATACCTCTTTAATATGAGTTTTTGCTAAAAAAAAATTCTCGTAATTTGTGTCAAATTTATCGAAAAGAGTTCCATAAATATTTGACGGGGACTAAAATTTAACTTTTATACTTTAAAACTTAAAAGACCAAATAATTTAGAGGTCGTTGATAGAGGGACATTCATAATTAAGGTTGATATTATAGTTATACTCTTTTTATTGAAGGAATAAACTTAGTCTAAGATGATTTATGGTTTCAAGTAAACAGAGTATTAATTTAATTTTTACCTTAATAGTATATATTTTACGTTCATTTCATACTCATTAAGAAAATAATAATTGACATAACTTTTCACCTTGTGACATGTAGCAAACCTAATAATGATCACTTGTGGGGTACGTGGGATTCCCCCAAGTCAACTTAATAATGTAATCTATGGGTACATGGGAATCCCTTGTTCATAAAAAGGATAGCTAAGGACATTAATTGCAAGCTATAGTCAGTGTGAAGATACCACTACTTATCGCCTTGGTTAATAATAAATGGAACGGTAGTTTGATTATGTGGTAATGGTTTTAATTGGGCAATAATGGCAGGATGCAATAGTTAACCGTAAAGGTATGAGTCCAATGGATGGATACTAGAAACTCATGTTTGCTAATATAAGGATTGGTCATGACGATCATATATGATACTTATGAGGTACATGGGAATCCTCTAAGTACACTTGTACATATATATCATAGAGAGTGAGGGGTACTCGAGAATCCTCTTCTCCTATGATATCTCCGGTTCGTGCGGCTATACTTATCAGGGCCCATTCAGGGGGTTACACTAGACCTATATAGCTAGTGGGTGGTTCTAGGATGGTTAAGCTACACATACCCAGGTTAATGGTTTTAAAGGCATGTTAAACCCGGTTCTCTTTCCCAATATGATTTTATATATATGTGTGTGTGTGCGCGTGCGCGCTATTATGAATACATATAGTTGGCTTACTTGATTTTAAAGGTTGGCATTATTTTATCCTTATCCTGAATACTTGCTAACATTTACCCGCTAACCTATCATTGGGCGGCTATATCACCACGCGATGTAGGAATTAGCTATTCTACTTCTCCTTCTTAGTGATTGAATTTGGGATCAACTTGGTTGGATTAAAGTAGTGAGCTTCCATACTCCAAAAGTCTCCATTTTATATCATGGATGTATTTACATACTTTGTTCATTTCATGGATATTGGTTTTGGCTATGGTTGGGGGCATGTTTTGATTGAATATTGTTTTATTTTTGGTTAGAGGCTTTATGGAACTGCTATGGGTTAGAATAGGTGGTGTCGATTTTGGTATCAACCTTAGTATTGGCATTGGTTTTAGGGCTGATATCGTTTGACTAAATTTATGATTGTTCCATCCTATTATAATATGTTATGGACATACTCATGGTCATTATTTTGGTTTGATTTTGGTTATTAGTTGGGTATTGGTTGGTGGGACTTGCTTGGGTTAGTCACGATCATTGGCCTATCCTAGAGTTTGGGTTGGAACAAATTCGCTATCTTGTTATATGATCGAAACTCATCTAATTTAGGGTATGCATTTAGCAATTAGGTTGTGAACAGGCATGGTCCCCAATCCTAGTTGGACTTGGGATGCCCATTAGGACAAGGCCCTAGTTCAGGTCATGTAAAGTTGGTATCAGAGCATTAGGTTTATAGTCAATTGGGAGTCCACAAAGCCGTGTCGATTAGTGTCTCTTTTAAGGGTGTGTTGCATACCATACTTATAAGGAGAGCCTACGAGGCATTTAGGAAATGTTTCTCTTCTTTATGTTCTATTTTCAATCCTAGAGTCTAGGTCCTAGAATCTCTTCTAATTTTATTTTTTTGCTTTTCAAATCATACCTCGATGGGGCTGAAGTTCATGAAAAATCCTCTGTACCAACTAGGGATGATGTTAATGGGACACAATCTACTCAAGGGATCCATACTCAGTCTAGGGATCTAGTCCCTCATTATTCTAGAGTTCCACTGTTCCTTCCAGTCCTCCTCATGCTAATATGATAAATGCAGAGTTTCATCAGTCGGTTCATATAATTGCCTAGTCGGTAGCTTCTCAAACTGAGCATGGTACATTTGGTACTGCATCTTCTAAGGCCACAAGAGTTGGCCAGTTCATGAAGATGAGTCCTCCAATCTTCACTGGTGTTAAGATGGAGGAGGATCTTCAGGGTTTTCTAGATGAGATAGAAAATATCTTTAGTGTTATGAATGCCACAAATATAGAAGGGGTGAATTTTACTACCTATCAGCTAAAAGATATGGTATACCAATGGTATAAGGAATGGGATCAAGAAAGGGGTGATGTTAATAAGTCTTTTCAAAGGGAGACTTTCTCTAATGCATGCCTGGATTGCTTCTTTCCTTAGAAGTTGAGGAAAGCGAAAGCATAGGAATTCATTAATCTGAAATAGGGAAAGATGTTGGTCAAGGAATATGCCTTAAAATTTCACCAATTTTATAGGTATGCTCCGAAATTGGTGTATAATATAATGTCGAGAATGAGAAAGTTCACTTTAGGACTATCTTGAGATTTAATCCGTAAAAGCAAGACTGCATTGCTGATCAAGGACTTAGATATTTCTAGATTGGTCATTCATATGCAACAAGTGAAGGAGGAAAATACAATGTAGGCTGAGATTGAGAAAAGGCAAGGTAAGAAGTTTAGGTTCTCCGAGCAAAGTGGTCATTCGCAAAGTGGTCAGGATAGTGGTAAGTTGCCAAAGAAGAAGTGGGGAGTTCTGGTTCTTTCTCCACAGATAGTGCTCCTTACTCGAAGTAGTTGGGTGATAGGCGTCAGTAGGGTGGTGATAACTTCAGGGCATAGGGTGCCCAATCTTAGGCTAGTGGGGCTTAGTCGGCTTCATCATATCTTTTATATGTGTTATGTGGTCGGTCACATCAGAGTTTTTGTGATGAAAGGAGGACATGTGCTTCAAATGTGGTTAGCCAGGCCATATGCTTAGAAATTATCCAGTCGGTAAGGTTGTTTGGGGAGCGAATAAGGTTCCAATTGCCTCTTTATCTGCTCTTACACCAAAGGGTGCTACTTCTCCATCTATTTCTGCTTCTGATACCAGTATAGGCTGGAATAGATTATACGCACTCACTACCCGACAAGAGTTTGAGGCATCACCTAATGTCATGACTGGTATGTTACAACTTTTTTCTTAGGATATTTATTGTTTACTTGATCTGGGGTCCTATCTCTTTTATGTGACCCTATTTATGGATATGTATTTTAGTTTTAATCTTGAGGTTATTCGTGATCCTTATTCTATTTTGCCCTGATAGATGACTCTGTGGTTGCTAAAAGAGTCTATAGGGGGTGTGTGGTATCTATAGGTAGTAAGAAGACTTTGGTGGATTTGTTTAAATTAGATATGGTGGATGTTGATGTCATTCTAAGGATGGATTATTTACACTCGTATGGAATCTCCTTAGATTGTTGGACTCGTAAGGTTGTCTTTAAGTTCCTTGGTTAACTGGTTATTGAATGGAAGGGTGGTTCCTTAGCTCTTAAGGGAAAGTGTATATCATATCTTAGAGCTCAGAGGTTAATCACTAAAGGGTGTCTCTATCATTTATTTTGGGTTAAAGACTCACTCAAAAGGTTCTTTTTTGCATTCGGTTTGGGTGTTGAATAAGTTTCCAGAGGTCTTTTCGGATGATTTTCCTGGTGTTCCTTTGGATAGAGAGATTAAGATTGGGATTTATTTCGTTTTGGATACTCGTCCAATTTCTATTCTTCCTTATAGAATGGCTCTGGCTGAGTTGAGGGAACTCAAGGAGCAACTTATATATCTTTTAGATAAGGGTTTCATCCATCCTAGTTTGTGTCTGTGGGGGTGCACCGGTATTATTTATGTATAAGAAGGATGGTTCCCTTCGGATGTGTATTGACTATCATTAGTTAAATAAGGTAACAGTTAAGAACAAGTATCTTTTTCAAAGGATAGATGACTTCTTTGATCAGTTGCAGGGTGTTAAATTCTTTTCTAAGATAGATCTTTGGTCTGGGTATTATCAGCTTAAGATCAGGGAGGTGGATATCCGTAAGATAGTTTTTTGAACTCAGTATGGGCACTTTGAGTTCTTAGTTATGTCATTTGGTATGAACAATGCCCCGGCGGCATTCATGGATTTGTCAAATAGGGTATTCCATCAGTTTCTGGATCTTTTTGTCATTGTGTTCATTAATGGCATTCTGGTGTATTCTAAGAGTGAGGTGGATCATACCAATCACCTTCGTGTGGTATTGCAGACCTTGAAAGAGCAATAGTTGTATGCTAAATTCTCTAAATGTGAATTCTAGTTAAACATTGTTACTTTTTTAAGTCATATTATTTCTAGTGAGGGGATCATAGTGGATCCACAAAAGGTGGTTGTTATTAAGAAGTGGCCTAGACACACAACTCCAACTGATATTTGAAGTTTCTTGAGTTGGTTGGGTACTATAGGAGGTTTATAGAGAGTTTTTCAATGATAGCTACCCCATTAATTAAGTTGACTCTGAAGAAGGTAAAGTTCTCTTGGTCAAATACTTGTGAGGCTTGATCGAGAAGCTGAAGGATAAGCTAACTTTGGCTCTGATTTTGACTTTGCCTTAAGGCAATAAGGGGTTTGTGGTTTATTGTGACGCTTTCAAGTTAGGACTTGGTTGTGTTTTGATGCAGTATGGGAATGTGATAGCCTATGCTTCTAGGCAGTAGAAGGTACATGCAGAAACTATTTTACTCATGATTTGGAGCTATTAGTGGTGGTGTTTGCGTGGAAAATCTAGCGAAACTATTTATATAGAGTACATGTGGACAAATTTTTTGATTATAAGAGTCTTCAATATGTGTTTACTCAGAAGGAGCTTAATCTCAGGCAGAGGAGATGGCTTGAGCTTCTCAAGTATTATGACATGAGTCTTCACTACCATCCAGGTAAGGCTAATGTTGTTTATGATGCTCTTAACAGGTTGTCCATGAGTAGTTTAGTTCATATAGATAAAGAGAGGCGGGAGTTAGTGAAGGATATTCACCACTTATCTAATCTTGGAGTTTGCCTTTTGGACTCTAAGAATAGTGGTATGTTGTACAGAAAGTGGTTCGGTCATCTCTTGGTGCAGAGATCAAGGAGAAGCAAATGCTAGATCCTATCTTGATAAAGATCAAGGGTGATGTAGGTGGGAAAAAGGTAATGGTATTTGATATCAGTGGCAATAGTACCTTGTAGTACCAAGGAAGGTTATGTGTTTCTGACATCGATGTCTTACGAGAAAGGGTATTGGCTGAGGCACATAAATTGCGCTATTTTTTTTTATCCTGGTTCAACAAAAATATATCATGATCTTAAGGAGATGTATTGGTGAAATGGTATGATGAAGGATGTGGCTAATTTTGTGGCCAAATGCATGGTGTGTCAACAGGTGAAAGTTGAGCACATAAGGTCTGGAGGTTTGTATTAGGAGATTGAATTGCCTGAATGGAAATGGGAAGTGATAATTATAGATTTCATTACTGGTCTTCCTTGGTCTCGAAACCAATTTGATTTGGTTTGGATCATTGTGGATAGGATGACAAAGTCGTTTCACTTCTTGCCAATGAGGACTAACTTCTTGACTGGGGATTATACGAGGTTGTATCTTCATTAAATTGTGAAGCTGCATGGGGTACCTATTTTGATTATCTCTAATTGTGGTATGCATTTTTCATCTCACTTTTAGTGGTCGTTTTAGAAGGGGTTGGGTACTAAGGTTAGTTTGAGTACTATTTTTCACCTGCAAATGGATGGGCGAAAAAGAAAGGACTATTAAGACACAAGAAGATATACTTCATGCATGTGTGATTGATTATGGTGGTAAGTGGGTTGAGTATCTACCTCTTTTAGAGTTTTCTTACAGCAATAGCTATCATTCTAGCATTGGGATAGCCCTTTTTGAGGCATTATATGGTAGGAGGTGTAGGTCTCCTATTAGGTGGTTTGAGCTTGGTGAGGAAGATATGTTTGGCCTAAATTTGGTTTATCAGGCTATGGTGAAGGTAAAGGTGCTTCGAAATAGGCTTAAGGCTACCCAAAGTCGCCAAAAGTCTTATTCGGATGTAAGGCATAGGAACTTGTAGTTTGAGATTGGGGATAGGGTGTTCCTAAAGGTATCTCCCATGAAGGGAGCAATGTAGTTCAAGAAGAAGGGGAAGCTCAGTCCCTGGTATGTTGTTCCTTGTGTGGTTTTGAGAACGGTTGGTAATGTGATGTATGAATTAGAGTTTCTTTCTAGTTTGAGCTCCATTCATCTGGTATTTCATGTCTCTATGTTGAGAAAATTTATAGGTGATACTTCATTGGTTGTTCCTTTGGAAGGATTAGGTATCTCAAATTCTTTGTCTTATAAGGAGATCCCAGTTGGGATCTTGGATCAGCAGGTTCCTCGGTTACGGACCAAGGATGTAGCTTCAGTTAAGGTTCTATGGAGGACCACAAGGTGGAAGAAGCTACTTGAGAAGCAAAAGAGGACATGAAGTCCAAGTATCTGCATTTGTTTTCTGCTCTGGATATTCATGCGGAAGGTATGTGTTCTTGATCACATCTTTGTTTTCTAACTTGTTTAAAGGAAGATTGATTTCCTTCCATCTGTATTTTCTAACTTAGTTAAAGGTCGGAATGATTATGTTAGGGTGTATTTCGTGCTTGTACTACCTTGTCCATCATTCGAGGATTAATGATTCCAGTGGGGGAGACTGAAACACCCTGGGTTTTGATCCTTAAAAAACTTCTTGAGTTTTGAACTTTTTGGACATCATACGACTAAGGGTACTAGTCGTATGTTGGGATACGATTTAGGGGTCATCACTCGTATGTTGATTAGTGTGGTTGGGTTGGCTACTGCCCAAGGTATGACTTCTCTATAAGGGTTGTATGATGGGGTGCAAGTCATATGATGCCACTTGTATGATATCCCATATCCCAACCTAGGTGAGTCTAATCTGTCTAGGGTACGGTTTATGGGTACAAATTGTATGATTGGGTATGAATGGGACTTTAGAGTCGTAGGTTGGTTAGTGTGGGGGTTGGGATTCTTCTTAGGGTACAAGTGGTGGATACCACTTATACCCTAGGTGTAACGACGTGGGACTACCCCTTAGGTGTAACCAAGTGGGTTTGTTCACTTGGTCAGAAATCATTCATAGAGATAGTTCATCAAACAGTTGTAATGCATTAACTTGTACATGAATAGGGAATACATATTAGCATGCTATAATGACATTATTTCATTCTCATAGACAATTTATCAAACACATAGGAAACATGCTTAGTTCATTAAATCATAAACACTTAGGGTTAACATGGCTACAACAATCAACTTCCAAATTGAAGGGTTTATCATGAATATCATGTAATTCAACACATACTAGGATCAATTCCTAGAACTTGTAATCCAAATCATGGATTAAAACCTAAACAACATCATGAACATTGATACAATCAAATTCAAACATAGAATTCATGAAATCCAAACTTTTATTTTGAAAAAAAAAATCTTGGGCTCCATGGAAGGTAAGGATCCATGGATGAACATCTAACATACCTTAATTTGAGAGTTTCTTGGATTTCTTGGAGAAATTCTTGGGATTGACCTTGATTCTTGAGAGCTAGGGCTTGTTTCGGGTGACACAACTGTCAAAATTTTTCATTGAAATTTCATCGGAACACTTAACATGGATATCCACAAATCTTTAATAACCATAATACTTTTATCATAGCCTCCAACTATCACATCCACAACATATATTTCAAATCAGCAAACTTAAGTTCTTTCATATACTGCTTCAAGACTACTAATTCACTTTTCATACAACTAGCCCCATAAAATATAATCTGCTCAAATTTAGATAATACTCTCCCTATTTTACTCCTGCTAAACCTCTGGGTCCTTGCTTTTAACTCTAGGTCATATGCTATCATAGGATTCTGAGGAGGGATCTAAAAGAACACCTGAGTTTGGCTAAATGCATGATTTTTCACGAATCATGAATGAAATCTTTCTTACTCATAAGGGCGTTGATGGGATAATTTCAAGCCTGCATAAAATCCCATAACTGTCTATGAGGAACTGCCTGAGAAATCTCTATCTGTAAGGATAGATCAATCTTGATTGTTTTTGTTACCTTGAAAACAAGAAAGGGCTGACACGAATAGAGCAAGATGAGAATCTTTATAACTTTCTTAGAGGACCTTTCTATAGCACGATCTGAGACGTGAAAAAGGGAAACTTTTCTTAAAACATCTCATAGCCTCTTGTCCATAAGTGTGGCGCGTTACACACCCATGCACAAGACTCTACTAGCTGTGGCTTTCAGACTTTCTAGGATACTGTTGAACCTTAGGCTCTGATACCAAGTTTGTAATGACCCGGGACTACCCCTTAGTCGGCACACGATTCTTTTGACTCCGACGGACCACAAGCTAACCCATGAATGGTACCATCTGTAAGCACTGAATAAAAATACTCTAATAATGAAAAAGATGGACTGAAATGCCATAAGGTTCAAAATACTATAGTCAAAACTGAATAAAATACTAAAATACTGAACAACTGTCTGAAACATTCTAGTCTGAAAAGCCTCTAACTGTCTGAATATGGAGTTGATGGGACAAGTCCCCAACTAACTCCGACTATTGAAATAATGAACTACTGAATGTACTGAAAAAATCTAACATCCTCGGAGTATAAGGACTCACCGCTATAACTGTTGTTGATAACTGGAATTGGCTATGTGCGGTCAGGAACCTGAGCGTCCGAACCTATAATATAAGACATCATAGCGCAAGAAACGAGTATGCGATCAGTACGTGGGAATGTACTGGTATGCTAAATGAGGTAAAGCTGAATGCATGGGTTTATATGTATGAACACTAACTGACTAAATGATATGCAAGAGCTGGATAGCATACATGTAGGATCTGTAACTAATGAACATACTGTGCATACTGTAACTGAGTATACTGGAACTGAATCTGACAACTGATAACTGAATATACTGATAACCTGAGATTACTAATAATCTAAAATTCCTAATGACTGAGTGACTGTATCTGACAGTCCTGATTCTGTAGAACTGAACTCAGTTCTATTATGAAGATTGAGATCGAAACTAAAAATATGGAAATTCTCACTTAACCGACATGCCCCTGAGTAAACTGAGTGGGGTCCAACCTTTAACCCCAGTTGGAAGGGTGTCAGTACCATGCCACGAGCAAAGACACTGTTGTGGTCAAGCCTATTTGATGGGTGACCTTGAACAAAAAGTCAAGCCTAATCTGACGGGTGACCCTTGGGAGAAAACCAAGCCTTAACCTAACGGGTGACTCCTCATCCTATGCTGGCTACGTAGTTCTGTAGTGTGAGACTACTACTAATGACTCTACCTACCTGATAGGAGAAGTCATCACCTCTACACTCATTCGGTGCTAGTTCCTACTCCCAACTGAATGACACTAATCTGATCAGACTAAACTGGACTGGACTGATACAGAATTTATTGAGTTCTCCTAAGTTTCGTAACTCACTGAGTTCTACTGAGTTCTCTAACTGACTGAGAGTACTACTGATCGTTACATGACTGATATTATCCTGTCACTGACACTGGCTCTAGGTAAACAACTAAATTATCGGGTATTAAATATCCCCAGGACTCGATAGCATGAAGAGTAAAGTAAAGCATCATCTTGAATAACATAACAATGTTCACTTGGTCATAATTCATTCATAGAGATATTTCATCAAACATTTGTAATGCATTAACTTGTAAATGAATGGGGAATACATGTTAGCATGCTATAGTGACATTATTTCATTTTCATAGACAATTTATCAAATACATGGGAAGTATGCTTGGTTTATTAAATCATAAACACTTAGGGTTAACATGGCTACAATAATCAACTTGCAAATTGAAGGGTTTATCATGAATATCATGTAATTCAACACATACTAGGATCAATTCTTGGAATTTGTAATCTAAATCATGGATTAAAACCCAAACAACATCATGAACATGCATAGAATTAAATTTAAACATAGAATTCATGAAATCCAAACTTGTATTTTGAAAAGAAAAAAAAATCTTGGGCTCTATGGAAGGTAAGGATCCATGGATGAACATCTAACATACCTTAATTTGAGAGTTTCTTGGAGTTTTTGGAGAAATTCTTGGGATTGGCCTTGATTCTTAAGAGCTAGGGTTTGTTTCCTTGAGAGAGAATTATCTTTTGATTTTGGGAGAAAAGTGAATAATGAAGGGTTTAAACGTTTTTAGGGATTAAATCCCATATCTAGGTGGATTAAATACATGGTAAAAGACTAATTTAACCTTAGAAGAACTTTAATTTTTTATCAAAATTTCTGATTTGGGGCCCCGGTGCGACACGGTGCTATCGCGTCGTGTCACTGGAAACTGACAGCTGGAACTGGGCTGACGGCACGATGTGGTGTAATCGTGAACCCTTACTGGATTTGGACAATTGGGAATTGGAGGCCTTCCACGATACGGTGATATCACGGAGTCTTACTGGAAATTGACAATTGTCATTTGGACCTATGGCGTGACGCGCTACTGACTGAAATGATGGTATTTTACGACTGGAACTTAAAATAGCCATAACTTCTTTCCCGATTATCGGATCTGGGTAAATTTTATATCATTGGAAATATGGCTGAATTTTATACAAGATGGTGGGTCTAAATCTAGGAAATTCCACCTAGAACAAAAATTCTACTTAGGGATTCTTGTGTACTAAAGACTAAACTAAGCTGGGAAATTGCAGGGTATTGCACTAGGGTACGAATAGGGGTGCTCGTACCCTTTTATGGGAAATTAATACAGTTTAAGTTGGGAGTAATCTGGATATTTCTCCTTATAACTCTTTGGGACCCCATGACTTAAAACACCTTTTTGGGTCTTCATTAACCTATATGCAATCAATCTAATACTTTAAACTCTCTCAAAATATCTCAAGGCTCTTGGGTTAAGCAAAAAGCTAGGTTACCTTCAAGGTGGTAAATTGAGGCTCATAGGGGTGATTTCTTCTCATCTTCTTCTCAATCTAAGGCATGTTACTCTTTTCTAATTGTTAGTTCCAACTAAAGGTATGTTTTATGAATTATTTTTATGGCATAGTTGTTATATGGTTTTGGATTTTCAAATATATATTGGGATTTTGGTTATAAATGCTTGGTTTTGGTTTCCCCATGTTTAAATTATAGATTTATATGTTTTAAGGGTGGTTGGAAAATTGGCTACATGGGAATGTTTAATTGGTACTTCGTTTTGATTTTGGAAATACTATGCCCCCAGTGTGTTTGATAAAATATCTAAGAGAATGCTTTTAGTATATTGTTGGACCTTTAATGGAACTATTGCATGGTATAACTTGGTAATGGAACCCTAAATGGTATAAATAGTTTAAATGGTTTAGAATGGTTAAATGGTAAGGTCTTGGTGGTTATGGTTGGTCTAATTGAAAACCTTGTGCAGTACAAGGGAATCCCCCAAGCAAACCTAATAATGATCACTTGTGGGGTACATGGGATTCTCCCAAGTCAACTTATTAATATAATCTATGGGTATATAGGAATCCCTTCTTCTTAAAAATGATGGCTAAGGACATTGCTTGCAAGCTATAGTCAGTATGACTATACCACTACTTATAGCCTTGGTTAATAATAAATGAAATGGTGGTTTGGTTGTGTGGTAATGGTTTTAATTGGGCAATAATAGTGGGGTATGATAGCTAACTGTAAAGTTGTGAGTCCAATGGACGGACATTGGAAACTCATGTTTGCCGACATGAGTATTAGTCATGATGATCATATATGATACTTACGAGGTACATGGGAATCCCCTAAGTATACTTGTAGTTATGTATCATAGAAGAGAAGGGTACTCGGGAATCCCCTACTCCTATGGTATCTCTGGTTTATGTGGCTACATGCATCGAGGCCTATTTAGGTGGTTACACTGGACCCATATAGCCCGTGGGTGCTTCTAGGATGGTTAAGCTACATATACCCAGATTAATGGTTTTAAAGGCATGTTAAACCCGATTTCCTTTCCCAGCATGGATATATATATATATATATATATATATATGCATGTGTTGTTTTGAATACATATGGTTGGTTTACTTACTTTTAAAGTTTGGCATTAGTTATCCTGATCCTGAGTACTTACTAGTGTTCACCCGCTAACTTGTCTTTGGGCGGGTGTATCCCCACGCGATGTGGGAACTGACTATTCTACTCCTCCTGCTTAGTGATCAAATTTGGAATCAACTTGGTTGGATTGAAGTGGTAAGCTTTCATACTCCGAAAGGCTCCATTTTATATCATAGATGCATTCACATACTTTGGTCATTTCATGGATATTGATTTTGGCTATGGTTGGGGGCATGTCCCAATAGGATATTATTTTACTTTTGGTTAGAGGTTTTGTGAAACTACTGTGGGTTGGAATAGGAGGTGTCGTTATTGGTGTTAGTCTTAGTATTGACATTGGTATTGAGGATGATACCGTTTGACTAAATGTATGATTATTCCATCCTATTATGATATGTTATGGACATACTCTTGGTCATTGTTTTGGTTTGATTTTGGTTATTGGTTGGGTATTAGTTAGTGGGACGTGCTTGGGTTGGTCATGGTCATGGACCTACCCCAGATTCTGGATTGGTACAAAAATACTATCTTGTTATATGATCAAAACTCATCCCACTCAGGGTATGCATTTGGCGGTTGGGTTGGATAACGGTGGTGGTCCCCGATCTTGGTTGGACTTGGGATGCCATTACGATAAGGCCCCGATCTAGGTCGTGTCACTTAGTCTCTTGTCTCATGATTCATGCTTACATAATGTAATTGGTGATGCCATGAAGCCTTTTTCTTTTTATTCCTATACATGTTTTGTTGATGGAAGTATGGAATAAAGTATGTAACTTCACATTAGGAACTTTCCATCAACAAAACATGTATAGGAATCAAAAGAAAAGGGCTTCATGGCATTACCAAGTACATTATGTAAGCATGAATCATGAGAATATAAGACTAACTGACATGATCCGAACCATATCCTTGTCGTAATGGGCATCCTAAGTCCAACCATGACTGGATACCACCCCTGTTACCTAACGCAACCAACCTATGCATATTCGAAGTCGGATGAATTCCGATCATATAACAAGATAGCCTATAAGAGTAACCTAAGACTTTGGTATAGGTCTATGATCGTGACCAACCCAAAAGAGTCCAACCATCCATAACCAACCAACAACTATAACCAAACCAATATAAAAACCAAGTTCATATATATAACATAATATAAAAGGATGGAACAATCATAAATCCAGCCCAACAGTATCAACCCCAATGCCAATGCTAATACTAAGGCTGACACCAATACTGACACTACCCATTCTAACCCATAGTAGCTTCACAAAGCCTTTAGCCATACGAAAAATAATATCCGGTTGGGACATGCTCCCAACCATATCCAAAACCAATATCCATAAAATACCCAAAGTATGTAAAGACATCTATTATATGAAATAGAGCCCTTCGGAATATGGAAGCTCACCATTTCAATCCAATAGCTGATCCCAAATCTGATCACTAAGCCGGAGGAGTAGAGTGGACGATTCCTGCATCACGTGGGGATACAGCTGCCTGAAGATGGATTAGCGGGTGAACGTTAGCATAAACTCAGGATAAGGATAAGATAATGCTATCCAGTAAAACTAAGTAAACCAACCATATACATACAGACCATACACATACATATGTATACACACATATATATATACATACATATATATATATACTCCCTCCGTTTAACAAAGAATAACCTACTTTCCTTTTTAGTCTGTTTAAAAAAGAATGACCCCTTTCCCTTTTTAGCAACTTTTTAATTTTAACTTTTCACATAACATGTATAAGACCACAAGATTGAAGGACATTTTGGTACATTTGACATATCTTTAATTTAACACCACAATATTCAAAAGTCTTCTTTATTTTCTTAAACTCCGTGCCAAGTCAAACTAGGTCATTTTTATTGAAACGGGGGAAGTATGTATATATATATATATAACCATGTCGGAAAGGGAGTCGGGTTTAGCATGCATTAAAACCAATACTTGGGTATGTGTAGCTTAACCGTCCTAGAACCACTCATGGTCTATATTCGTCCAATGTAACCCCTTGAATGGGCCCTGATGAGTGTAGCCGCACGAACTAGAGACACCATAAGAGTAGGGGATTCCCAAGTACCCTTTGCTCTTCATGATACATATGTATAGTGTACTTAGAGGATTTTTATGTACCTCATATTATCATTTATGGTCGTTATGACCAACCCTCATGTTGGGAAACATGAGTTTCCAGTGTCCGTCCATTGGACTCACACCTTCATGGTTAGCTATCACACCCTGCCATTATTGCCGAATTAAAACCATTACCATCTAACTAAACCATTAATCCATTATTATTAACCAAGGTTATGAGTAGTGGTATCATCATACCGACTATAGCTTGCAACCAATGTCCTTAGCCAACCTTTTTATGTAAAAGGATTCCTATGTATCGATAGATTATATTATCAAGTTAACTTGGGGGAATCCAGTATACCCCACAAGTGTTCCATTATTAAGTTTGCTTGGGGGAATCCCATGTACCCCACTAGTTGTTCATTAACATGTTTACTTGGGGGATTCATTTGTACCCCACAAGGATGTTTAATTTATCATAACCATGACCACTAAAACTTACTATTTAACCATTTGTACCATTTAAGATTTCATTACTAAACCATACCATGCAATAGCTCCATTAAAGGTCCAATAATATAGTAAAAGCATTATCATAGGCATTTTATTAAACATGTTGGGGGCGTAGTGTTTCCAAAACCAAATCCAATTACCAATTTGCCATTCCTATGCAACCAATTGTCCAAACCGCCACTAAAGCATGTAAAACATAATTAAAATATAGGAAAACCATAACTAATCATTTAATACTAAAACCCCAACATATGTTTGAAAACCCCAAAACCATACAATAATCATGCCATGAAAATATTGTATAAAACATGCCTTTGGTTGAAAATAACAATGAGCGAGGACTTCATGCCTTAGATTACGAAGATGATGGAGAGAAATCACCCGTACAAGCCCCAAATTGATCCTCTAGATGAAACCCTAGTCTTCCTTTACCCAAGAGCCTTAGAGAGAATTATAGAGGGTTTCTAAGTGTTTCAGATTAGAATAATAGGGTAAATGATATCCTAAAAGAGTTATAAGTCGTGGTCCTTAAGTGGTTAAGTAGAGAAATATCCATATTACCCCCAAATTAAACTGCTTAAAATTTTCGTCAGATGGTATGACTACCATACCAGTCGTACCCTTCATTACGAGTAATACCTACCACTCATACCCTAGGCCTCCTCCTTGGACCCAACACGATCAAGCATACGACTTACCTAAACCAAGTTGCACCCAAACCATACGATTTGTACCCCCAAACTATATCCCTGACAGAATAGAACCAAAGAAAGTTTGAACACTGTCTACCATACGAGTTAATGGTATGAATCGTACCCTATCTTACGGCTGATGGTGAGTCACTCGTACTCAGATCCAAGTTAAGTTACTAAGTCTTAGATTAAGTGAACGAAAAACCCAAACTATACAACCCGTATCCAACCATATGACTCGTACCCACCAAGTCGTACCCATTCCAAAAACCAATCCAACCCACCAACCAACATTGGTTAGCACATGACCAAAAGCATACCAACCATACCCCAGCACACGACTAGTACCCATAAGTCGTATGATGTCCAGAATCTAGAAATTTAGGAAATTTTCTAAGAGTCCAAACCTAGGGTATTTCACAATTTATAATTCCCCATAATTTATTCAAGCTCCAAAGATTAACTATAGTGTTTATACTTAGAAAATAGAAGCTGAAAAATGAAGGGAGAAATACACACACACACACACATCAGCATTGCTAGCTAAAGTGGCCCATTTTATTGCTAAAGCAAAAGTAAGATCGCTTAAGCGGTCACTGGTAATATCACCTGGCTCAGCTAAAGAGGAACTTTAGCCGCTAAAGCGGACAAAGGCCCCCTAAGTAGTTGGTGCTAACACTATCAAGAATTGCTAAAGAGGGAAAATGAGTGCTTTAGTGGTTGCACAAAATCAAATACACTTCAACTATCTCCAAATATCCCAAGCATGCAAATGAAACATGCTATCCTATGAAATGACATTCTGGACTCAAAGAATATTGAAATTTCCAACAAAGGTAGTTTCAATAAAAAGTAAGTCCCATACCGAATGTTTCATTTTTACCAAACTCCAACCAATAGCATAAAACAAGCGCGAAAGCCTCACGATCTAATCCAAAGGCCCCAACCCTAGTCTAAAATCCACATTTCGGAGCTATCAAAACTGTTAAAATCGCCATCTGAGGCCGTTTACCTAAAGTTTTGGTCCAAGACCATTTTCTTATTGCTAGAAACTCAAAAATGAGAAATTGAGATAAAAATCAAACAAACTACCCAAAAATTGAACTATCAGTCCCATTAAATCATAACTGACAAAAGAGAAGTAAGAAATTAAAAGCTATAAATATTTTTCTCATTTATAAATAATTATGTGATAATAGTCACCAAAGATTCCATTTGACTTGACCGTAGGATACCACCTTTCTCAATGCAATGAAAAAGTAGGAGCATGAAAGTAAATGGAGAGGGTGTTGTGCGAAAAGGATCAAGGAGAATCCTATTCGTAAGGAGGAAGAGGAGGAGGAGGAGCTAGCTCTAAAGATGGAATCGAAGCAAAGAAATTCGTTTATTTCACGTTGATTTATATGGAAGATAGTGTTGTTGATGTATTAAAAAGCTATAAAATAGAAAATTTAATCTTTGGCCATACATACGACATTTGTTTGACCGAGTGGACAAAAATATCCACTCTCCTAAATTTAATGTGGTGGCAATTTTTTCCAATGAAGATGGAAGCTACAATAGCTTTTCTTCTGTAGAGACACAACAAGAAACATTACAATTGCAATGCCAGTAGGAAAAAATATTTCAATTGCAGTTATAATTTAATATGGTGACATGGTCCATTTTCATTCCTAGAAGGTCGATTCGAAATAAAATGTCAATAAAAAGTTGAAGCCAAATTTAAGGGTTCTAAGCAATGTATTTAGCCTTATTGTAACTGAAGCTACAATAGCTTTTCTTCTACAAAACACAATAAGAAACATTACAATTGCAATTCTAGTAGGAGAAAACATTTCAATTGTTGTTACAATTTAATGTAGTGATGTGGTCCATTTCTATTCCTAAAAAGTCTATTAGCCATCAATGTACACGATAATCCAAGGTATCCATTTTCTTGACATGTCTTTCTCATTTTCATATGTATTGAGTGGTAGCATAAACCATATATTGTGAATTTTTGGATGATTTTGAACAAATGAGAAACAAAAGTAAAATGCCCATACACTTCCTAACACTCGTTCATTAGATCTATTCATTTAAAATTTTGTTGTAGACCTTCTAAAATAATGAAAAAGAATTCATTTTTACAAATAGTTTAGTTATCCTCCATACTCAAACTGCAAGTAATGTCGTCAAACTCTGCCCTTTACTATAGTCTTGTGGAAACAGTACAGCCTTGCCACTAGGCCTATGACCACAGATCTCAAGTTAAGAGGGCTATAGTTTGAGTCTGTGGTGAGCAGAATGGAGTTGACGATATCATGAGCAGACAGTAAGATGGTGATATCATGTATGTGCAGGTAACAGATTGTGGACCTACTAGTTCTTGGATCTTCGTATGGACAAGATTATTTTAACTTTCGTCAATTAATTCTTAATTCATAATTAAGTGTTACCTCTTGTTTTGGGAGGTGACAAGTATCCCGTGGAATTAGTCTAGGTGCACAGGAACCATGGTTATAAAAAAAAAATCATAATTAAGTACGGTAATAAATCAGCAGGGGGACTATCCTATGACTTGCTCTATTATACTATTTTTGTTGTGCTTAATATGACATGGTTGTTGAACCTTAAAACAAGCTTGTTTTGTTAGTATTTCACTTCTAACTCTTGTTATCTCGCTGTTTTAGATCTTTCACAAGACAGAGAAGCAAGCAGATTGGTTAGGTTTTCATGAGTACTGTCGGTATGAAGAGTTTCTAGTTTCGCTCTATCTTCCATCAAATATTACTTGTTTTGCTCTATAGGTTCTCCTTAATCATTTTATCCTATTCAACACGTTCTTTCCTATAATGTATATAGTCTTTATTGCATGGTCAAGTTCGACACATACCACCTTTATACATGAGGTATAAAGGTAAGAGAATACAGTTTTCTATAGGTTAAGAACAGTAATTTTTCAAAAGGAAATTCTGAATAAGTTAATAAAGGGCATCTCTTCCCAAAATTAATATGTGCCAATGAAGAAAAGAATGAAAGAATTTATGCATCTATCAACACTCAGAAATATTCTTTTTCATTAAGTTAAACAAATATATTTTGACAAATTTGATAAATTTTGTCTGAGTTAAGCTTCAGGGTACCATGGGTTTGGACCCATGTACCTTCTGTTAGGGGATAAATGATGCGAGATAACTTATATTTATATTTTTAGAACTGTTTGCTTTTTTAAATACTTACATTTTCAGAACAACTCCAGAGAAACCTTTTGAGAAAGATATGCATTTTTAAGGGCATTTTTGAGAAAGATATACTTATTGCTTTAATTAATAAACTTCGCGATTCTCTAGCTTATAAGTAGGAGACACATGGAACATGTTAAGTTCTGAGGTTTCCTACAGGCTAGAACCTGAAATTTCTGAATTACTTTTGGCAGGTCTGATTTGGTATTGCAATCAATTTGCTCTTCTGACTCACAGAAAAATTTGAGTATAAAGGTTGTCTGCATAAGTAGATTATTTATTGTGTTATGTTATTTATTTCGGTTACCAAATAAGTTCTAGATTAATTTTTGTTGGAAACTAATAAGTAGAAATGCGGAACTTACTTTATAGTTAGAAAATTGGTGATATATTAAAAAATAAGTAAGATAAAGGACCTTAGAAGAAAATATGAGGGTTTCACAATTTTAATCTCCCATTTTTCGCATTTCAAGTCATTGCCCAATTGTAATATAAAACCTAAACCAAGTTGATGTCTAACACTGAATGTCTAAATTTCTATTCTCACATCTGTGCGAAATAATAGAGATAAAGTACAATTTATTTATTCACCTCTTTCAGCTTTTGCAGTGCTGAATTTTTTTTTAATAGGGCAGTGTAGCATTCATTTGTTTTGGAAATAATTGCCTTAGATGCTAACTTCTCAAACTCGACATATACTTTTTCCACATGTAAAAGAAGAAAATATGAACATATTATAGATAACTCTTATTCCATTTTATTCTGTTCCTACAAACCATACACACAACAATAACAACATGCCCAGTATATTCCCACCAAGTGGGATCTGGGGATGGTAAGTGTACGCAGTCCATATCACTACCTCAAAGTGAGATAGAGAGTCTGTTTCCGATAGACCCCCTGCTCAAAATAAAGCAATCTAAGATAAGACAAAGAATAGTAATAGAATAAGATAACACTGAAATTAACATACTCAATAATACCAAAAGCAAGATAATCCAAGTAACCACCAAAACATACAACATCCTAACTCAGACTAGCTTTCTACCCTAATTCGCCTCCTCCACAACTTCCTATCTAGGGTCATGTCCTCAATAAGCTGATGCTGCTCTATGTCATGTCTAATCACCTCCTTCCAATATTTCTTCGGTCTACCTTTACCTCGCTTGAAACCTTCTCTAGCCAACCTCTCACACCTCTGCACTGGGGCATCCGTGTTCCTCCGCATAACATGACCGAAGCATCTTAACTTTGTTTCCCTCATCTTTTTCTCCACCAAAGCCACTCTCACCTTATCCCGAATAACCTCATTTCTAATTTCATCTTTTCTAGTACACCCACATATCTACCGAAGCATTCTTATCTCTGCCACCTTCATCTTTTGGATGTGGGTTTTATTAATAGGCCAATAGTCTGCCCCATACAACAAAGTCGGTCTAACCACCATTCTGTAGAACTTGCCTTTAAGTTTGGGAGGTACCTTTTTATCACACAAGATACCGAAGGCGAGCCTTTATTTCATCCATGCTACCCCGATCCGATGAGTGACATCCTCGCCAATCTCTTTATTATCCTGAATCGTCGACCCCAAATACTTAAAACTATCTCTTTTACTGATAGAATGAGTGTCAAGCTTAACATCCACATCGGATTCATGAGACATCTCGCTGAATTTACACTCCAAATATTCCGTCTTGGACATACTTAACCTAAACCCTTTAGACTCTAGAGTTTGCCTCCAAACCTCCAACTTAGCATTAACTTCACTATGAGTCTCATCAATCAAGACTACGTCATCCGCAAAAAGCAAACAATAAGGCACCTCATCCTAAATGTGCCGCATCAAAACATCTATCACCATCTATCACCATCTATCACCATCAGGCAAAAAGAAATGGACTAAGCATCGATCCTTGATGTAACCTCATCAAGATGGTAAAATGCTCCGAGTCCCGTCCCTCAGCCCTAACCCGAGTCTTGGCTCTGTCATACATATCCTTAATCGCCCTAACATATACTACAGGTATACCTCTAGATTCCAAACACCCCCAAAGAACCTCTCTGGAAACTCTATTATAGGCCTTCTCTAAGTCGATAAATACCATGTGCAAATTCTTCTTTCTTTCCCTATACTGCTCCACCAGTCTTCTGACAAGATGAATGGATTCTATAGTCGAGCGCCCTGACATAAATCCAAATTGATTTTAAGAAATAGTAACAATCCTCCGCAACCTCAACTCTATCACCCTCTCCCAAACCTTCATAGTGTGACTCAACAACTTAAATACCCGTATGATTATTGCAATATTGAATGTCGCCCTTATTCTTATACAATGGAATCATCGTACTCCACCTTCAAGCTTCAGGCATCCTTGCCGTCTTAAAAATTATGTTAAATAACCTAATCAACCACTTCATACCTGCCCTGCTGTGCACTTCCAAAAATCAACCAAAATCTCACTTGGCCCCTTCGCTCTACCTTTACGCATCCTACATATAGCCCCCTTAACCTCCTCCACCTTAATATGCTTACAATATCCATAATCGCGAAACCTCTCGAAATGCTCCAATTCCCCCAACACAATGTTAGTTTTCTTTCTATCGTTGAGGAGCTTATGAAAGTAAGACTGCTATCTCTTTCTAATATGACCCTCCTCCACCAAAACTTTGCCTTCCATATCCTTAATACACTTCACCTGATCCAGGTCCGGAGTCCTTCTCTCCCTAACCTTGGCGAGCCTGTACAACTTTTTATCCCACCTTTACTATCTAATGCTGTGTATAAACTTTCGAAAGCAGCATCCTTAGCCGTCATGACCGCTAATTTTGCCTCTCGCTTAGTAATCTTATACTCCTCCCTATTCTTCCGTTTATCTTCTTCATCCTTACTCTCCGCTAACTTTGTATACGCTCTCTTCTTGGCCTCTACCTTCCCCTTCACCTCTTTGTTCCACCACCAGTCCCCTTGGTGCTTGCCCGAATGACCACTCGAGAACCCCAACACCTCTCTAGCTGTCTTCCTAATGCAATTGGCAGTGTTGTCCCATATACTATCTATATTCCCTCCACTCCCCAAGCCTTTCTCGCCATCAATTTATCCCCTATATCCAGTGCACTGGCCAAAGTCAGACTCCCCCATCTAATCTTCGTTTGACCATCTTATGATCTCCAAGTCCATCACCAAAAGCCTATGTTGGGTCGAAAGACCCTCACTCGGTAAGACCTTACAATCCTTACAAATACCCTTATCCTCTTTCCTAAG
The DNA here is from genome assembly GCF_002878395.1 of Capsicum annuum. Classification (NCBI taxonomy): domain Eukaryota; kingdom Viridiplantae; phylum Streptophyta; class Magnoliopsida; order Solanales; family Solanaceae; genus Capsicum; species Capsicum annuum. The sequence continues at coordinate 111,918,660 of NC_061113.1, read as the reverse complement.
GAGCAAGAAGTCAATCTGATTCTTGGTAACCGAACTACAGAAGGTAACCAAGTGAACCTCCTTTTTGGGAAAGTTCGAATTAACTACCACCAACCCAAACGCCCGAGCAAAATCCAGAAGTGCCACTCTTTCAACTTTTCTTACACTGAACCCGTGTCCTCTATGCACATCATCATAAACTTTTGAAGAAGACCCTATGTGCCCGTTGAAATCCCCTCTTATGAAAGGCTTCTCATTAGTAGGGACACTCCACACCATCTCGTCCAAATCCTCCCAAAATTTCTTCTTCTCTTTATCATCCAAGCCTATATGGGGTGCATACACACTAATAATATTCCAAGAATGCCTTCCAATAACTAGCTTAATTGACATTATCCTATCGTTGACCCTTTTAACCTCTACCACTCATTTTCTAATCTCATCATCTACTAAGATACCTACACCATTCGTATTCCTCATGTTTCTTGAGTACCACAACTTATTTCCATCTACTACTCTCGCCTTAGAACCTACCCATTTGGTTTCTTGGAGATAAGCTATTAATTCGCCTTTTTCTAAGAATTTTCACTAGCTCTAGTGACTTCTTCGATAAAGACCCTATGTTCCACGACCCTACTCTCAACCTATAGTCATCCTTATCCCCTTTACCCTTCTTACCACCTGCCCCTACCCTTGCCCTAGTCCACGCCCCCAACCCCAACCCCAACCTAAGCCTCGCCTGAAGACATGACCTATGCCAAGACCATCAATCACAGCCACCACAGACAGCACCGGCCAATAACACTAAGAGCACAAAGTTTAGACAACAAACCCAAAAAGTACTACAAGTCCACACTTCAGAACTACTTAGAACAACAAAAGGCCAAAACACAAATAGGATTAACAAGTAAAACACTATTATGAAATACAAAAGTCACCTAGTAAATCATCACCCACAAACAAGATAGTCAGCCAAGACGAGAAGAAAATAGAATCCAAATAGGAATAGTAAGCAAAACAATCAGTAGTAGCCCCTAAATGCAAGAAAGCTATACACACAACTAGAAAAGATGGAGCGAGTGCACTTGATCGAAGCTGGGTCGGTTTACTTGATTGAATTATCGAATTCCGGCAATTTGCAGTAGAAATTGGTCGTCGAAATTATGTTGTCGCCGCCGGAATCTGCACTTGTAATTACTGCTAGGGGATATAAAGAAACAAAAGAAAGGGATCGCCGAAGTGAGATCGCCTGACATGGGTCACCGAAACTGAGCCAGCGCCGGTGCAAGAATGAGTCACTGGCAGAGAAGAATTTTTTGGATAATCCGACTACGAGGAAGTCGCCGACAAAGATGTTCAATAGTTTCGAAAAAGATAAGGCAGATCGGCCCTTAAAACAATTATGAGATTCGGCCCTTGGAAAATTAGGGTTCTTGAAACTGTTGTTCTGTTAGCATTTAATATTCGTTGAGAAAATGCCCGGTGAGTATATATGGATAGGATATGTGTTGGAGTCCCACATCTTTTTTGGCAAGGGTACATGGTCTCCTTATATAGTTTTGGGTAATTCTCCCCTAATGAGCTAGCTTTTGGAGTTAACTTAGGCTCAAGATCTATTTCTTTATAGGGTACTGGATTAGGACCCATCCCAATTCTCACTTCCGATAATAAACACCCGTCTTAAATTCCCCCCACACCAGATGTCCAGCCTTAGGCATAAGGGTGTGTGTGATGAGTCATGCATCGACCCTTTAAGAGATTCATGGTTTCTTTAATATGACTTGAACAATCCTCTTCTCTTGAACTATTTCTTGGGGTTGAATTAGGCCTAAGATCCTTTTCTTTATATGGTATCAGTGTTTGGCGCATCCCAATTCAATGTTTCTGATGTTGGCTCCCCTTCTTATATTGTTCACGCTCCAGATATTCTGTCCAAAGGTGGAATCTCACATCAGCGTTTAAAAAGGGTGCATGGTCTCCTTATATTGTCTTGGGCAATCCTCTATTCATGAGCTTTTGAGTTTGAATTAGGTCAAAAATCCATTTCTTTACAATATAAGTAGGGGAAAATCATCCTCTGTTTCATGGTACTACTAGCTATTAAGCTGTAACTACTGGAGTTGCCTTGGAAAACATATATCTGATCTAATGAAACATAGATCGATGAGTATTTATTTCACTTATATTTGTGAATCACATATTGTCATTTGCCTTGTATTTGCTAAGAAGAGCTCAAGGCCTAAAGTATCCGCTTCCGGTCAAGAGATTGGCTTGCATGATAATATCTGGATCTGCCACTCCAGAAACTCTTGACATATTTCAGCCAGCAACAATATCTTCCGAAATGATTTTACTGGTGAGTACTTCAGGTTGAGCCTTTTTTTTTAGCATTTTTATTATATCTTTAAACTGTAAACTTCTCTTTCTAGCTGTTTTCTAATCCTCGAGATTCTGTACTGTATCTATTTTACTGTAAACCTTGTTCTGAAATCAAATAACAGACGAGTTTCACTGTGTAAACATAGATGAAGTATCTTCGGGTATTGGAGGTGACCATTTCTTTCACAAGACTCCATTGTCTGATTGTGAAGCATCTTAAATAAGAAAAAAGTTCAGTTTACAGTTTTTTTGCAACTTCTTGAACTTTATACTGTGAACTGTGAAGAAGCCTAGTTTCCGAACCAACTGTATTTTCAATATCCTCACTGTCAAGACTGTTTGATTTGGTTGCAGTAGAAGATAAAGTAACAAGAGGCAAACAATGGAGACAGGAAAATACTTTAGAGTATAGCTACTTACTTTTTGCTCCCTAGGGTGGGCTTTTACGACAAATAGTTAATAAATTATTATTGGAAAAAGTATTTTTCCATGATTTTCTTCTTATTGATTGAGGAATTTTTTGCAATCACAATTTACTAAATGCTGATGGTGATAGCCTTTTGGTTAAAAGCAGTATTAGGAGGAGGCATTAATGCATAATATAGATGCCTGAACTAGTCAGGTATTATTAGGAGCAATTGTCTTCATCGTTGGTATTATTGCCATGTTCCAGATGCCCTGTTCCTCTGTTGTTAGGCTTTGCCTGCTAAGACTATGATACACTACTGAAATGATATTACAATTTAGGAAGGAATTGGAGAAGCCTAAAGAGCAAATTAGGAAGAATTGCTCTTGAACAACTTATCCAGAACTCAATTGAGTTGTTATGGAAAGAGAAAAGAGAGAAACTTGATTATTGATCTTGATTCCATTTTCTGATCGTTACAACCATCCAATACTACAACTATTTAATGAGGAAAGTAGAGAAAAAGAGTGAAACAGCGTTCCAAGAGTTAGTTATAACTAACTCTAGTAGTAACCGACCTTAACAGACCCTAACAGTTTTATCAGCTACTGGGACCACGTGCAACTCACGTGACTAACTGATTTTAACAACTAATTACAATCCAACTCTGAAAATGGAAATACTACTCAATTATGGAAAATCATTACAAATGGATCATATCAGACTAGGTGCAACATAAGTTGGGCACTTTGCTTTACTAGGGTAATGATTCAAATGCAGGTAATAATGCAGTAAAATGTGCCTTTATCGTACATGAGTTTTATCTTGAACAAAAAGGAACTAAATAATATTCCTTCAATCCCATGTTATGTGAAAGTGTTTGACTAGGCACACAATTTAAGAAATTAAGACGACTTTGACGTGTCAGCCAAATGTATGCACAAAATTATCCTTTTGAATGAGTGGTGGCATAAGTTCCGCATGTTTTTTCATTTTCTCTTCCTACAAAAGATGAAATTTTACATCAAGTGGGTTCCAATAAGCTATGTCATGAAGGGTAAAATGGAGATGCTATAAGATTAAATGGTTTCTCAGAAGGGTATGTCAGCAGATGCAAAATCTTGGGTGATTTCTTCCTATATGTTCAAGCCTTAGTGGTTAGAGTTGCTTGGTACCTGTGCTGGTGGGAGGTATTAGGTACCCATCAAATTAGTCAAGGTGTGCACAAACTGATTTGGACACCACAATTATTAAAAAAAAAAAAGAATTTCAATTTTTTATTTTATTTTGAGGACAACCTTAAAATGAAAGTATGACAGGGATGGAGTAATATTTAACTTTGTAGTTTCATTTCCTTTGGCTCATAGTAGTCCACAGTGAATTATTAATGACAAAGAAAAAGCTGTTGGAAAATGCTCCGAGGCACAGTTTCAAAGTTTTTTTCTCTCCTACTTTCTAGGTTTGCCTAACACCTTCCTGTTGACCCATTCACTAGAATTTAGGTCACTTCAATCCTGCATGTACACGTCCTGGGACCTCCCCCTAAATAAATCCCCATCCCCTGTGTTACAAGGACAGATCACGTGTTTCTTCCCGTCTCCTCCTTAGATTAAGGGCTTTTTGGTACCTTTTTATCAGCAGGACATGATTTTACGCATTGGTCAAGAGGTTGTTCTAAGCCCTCAATTTCACGAACTCTCTGACAATTTCCTTGTACGCGATATTGGAACACAGTACTTCACTTCATCTCTCCCAATTACCACCTCACTGGGAATACTCCGACAACCTCCACTGATGCGAATCCTAGACCATTTTTGATGATTTTTAAGCTGTTTCTTCCTCAATGACTAACCACCCTTCACAAATCTCCAATTTCAGTGAAAAATCTAGGGACTAGAGGCGATGGGGAACTCCTAGAGCTCTAATCCAGGTGGTTGGGGTTTTTATGGAGATTTGTGGAGCAACCAGCTATGGGGCTCCACCATTCCAGGCGAGTCTGGAGCTTTTCGAGGACCAATTGGCCTAGAGTATTTTTTCCACGATATGCCTATTAGGAAAGGACTGTCATGAGCTATGCCCAGGACCTAAGTTGCTCGGACTCTTCAAAAATATCCACGGGTGTGTGTTGGATCCTCCAAAAATAGTGTATTTCTGAATGATCCGACGCAGGTGTGGCAACATTTTTGGAGAGTCCAAGCAACTTAGCCCAGGACTACTGGGGAACTGCTTGCTTGCTGGAATTTCTCTGGAGATTTGATTAGGCAAAAAAAAAAAAGTTGGAAGATCATCCCAGGATACATATGTTAGACCATTTGGAGGGAAAGATACAGTAGATGTTCTGACGGAAACGACAATTCTTTAGTCTTTACAGAAGGTCGAAATGACTTATCTTTTTTGTTTCACATCTGGTGTTGGGAAGATGTTGTACAAGATTAGATTCTCTGATAGATGTCATAGGATCCTTGCAATCGGAATATAATATAGCTGTGATTTTTCGTTCTTTTGAAATATGTATAGATCCTAGTGAAACCCTTGCGTTAATTATATAACATGTTGCCATCCTCAAAAAGCAATTAATGAATTATGAGGAAGTCATCAAGAATGAAGTGATCTCACGGTGATGGAGTCCAGATCCATCTGTTTAGTTTAGGGCAACAGAAACACTAAGTTCTTCCACAAGATGTCCAATGCTTGCAAAAGATACAACAACATAGAGCAACCTTAGATTTATAAATCTAGCAAGAGTCAAGGATGAAATCTTTGATTTTTATCAAAAATTGTACGCTGAAACAGGCCTACCTGCAATTTTGTAACCTGTCCGGTCATATCTGATGAGGAAAAAGGGAGATGCTGCAAGGCAAGTTTGATGAATAGGAGATATTGAGGTACTTGAAGCTGTGCACTACAAACAAAGCTCCAGGATCAAATGGTTTCTCTATGGGATTTCTAATCAAACTGTTGGGTGTTGCTGAAGCAGGATATCATGGAAGCTTTCCATAATCTCCGTGACCAGGAAATTTTTGAAAGAAGCTTCTATGCAACATTCATAGATCTAATTCCAAAGAATAAAGGTGCCGAGGAATTGAGAGATTTCAGGCCTATCAGTCTGATATGCAATGTTTACAAGCTTTTTGCAAAGGTACAAATAGAACGATTAAAAGAAGTGGTAGCTAAGCATTGTGGATTCTCGGAAAATAACTTTCTTTAAAGGATGATAAATCATGGATGTTGTCCAGGTTGCCAATGAAACTGTTGACCCTAGGATAAAACTTGAGAAACCTGGAGTCCTATGTAAACTGGACATTGAAAAGGCCTATGATCATGAATCCAATTTCCTGGTTAATATGATGGAAAGGATGGGCTTTGGACTTAAGGGGATTAAATGGGTCAAATAGTGGATATCAACTATGAGCTTCTTTGTCCTTATCAATGGTTCCCCTGCGGGTTTCTTCAAAGGTCACAAAAGGTCTTAGACAAGATGATCCCTTGTCCCCCTTTCTATTTATTTTGACTATGGAATGTCTTAACAATATGATCAAGACAACAAGCACCTATGGTTGACTCAAAGGCTTTGAGATGAACAAGAATGACAATAGCAGCCTGGAAGTCACTCATGACTTCCCACATGAAATATGTTGGTGACACTCTCATCTTTTGTGACACTAATAGACAGCAACTAAAGTACTTGAGAGTGATTTTGGTGCTATTTGAAGGCGTTTCTGGGCGTCATTAACTGGAGGAAGAACTTTCTATAACCTTATCAATGAAGTGCTTGATAAGACTCAACTGACCAGAATCCTAGGAAGAGATATTGGCTTCTTACCTACTGTTTACTTGGAATTTTCATTGGGAGCTAAGTCAAAATATATGGAGATCTGGAGCAATGTTATAGAAAAATGTGAAAGGAAGTTGACTAGATGGAAGTTTCCGTACCTATCTTTGGGAGGTTGACTCATTCTTATCAATTCAGTATTAGATGCACTTCCAACACATATGATGTCTTTGTTTCCAATCCCAACAGCGGTCATCTATAGGCCTGATAAAATGAGAACGTTATTTCTGTAGCAAGGGAATAGGGAAAGGAGAGGCTTTCGCTTGGTCAAGTGGAAGCATCAACAAATTAAGGAGGCTTGGGGGTTAAAAATCTGAAATTTTAGAACAAAACTCTCAAAATGAAGTGGTTGTGGAGATTCACCGAAGAAAATCAACTATTATGGGGAAAAATCATTAAAGCAAAGCATGGGAAGGAAGATAAATGGATAACCAAAGAGGTAAACACACCTTATGGAGTTGACTGTGGAGATCCATAAGGGCTCTTTGTCTTGAATTGAAGAACAATACATCCATCAGTGTGTATGACAGAAACAAAAATGTTTTTTTGGAAGGACAATTGACTTGGGAATGGTAGTCTACGGAGAACTTTCATGATATTTTTGGCTTAGTTCTTCACCACTAGAACACTATTGTAGAACTTAAATATGACCTAGGAATGAGACCTTACCTTCAGAAGATTGCTTAATAATTGGAAGATTCAGAGGGTGACAGAATTCTACAAGTCACTGAAACTCTTCAGTGGCCTACAGGAGGGTCCTGATAATTATGGTAGTTGGGACTATTTTAAGGCATGCAATGCATATTGATTAATAAATCAGACCAACCATCAGTTATGAACTGTCCTTAGAAGCACATCTGGAAGACTTAAATCCCACATAGAGTATCTTGTTTTGTCTGGCTAGATGTTCTTACACGAGAATCTGGCAAAAAGAAAGGATCTCTTTATGCTCCAGATGCTATCTTTGTGGTGAGAAAGCAGAGACAATTAATCATCTATTTGTACATTGCAAAATAACAAAATAACTTTGGAGAAAGTTCATTAACCTTAGAGGGATATTTTGGATAATGCCCGGAAGGACTATTGAAGTTCTACATAGCTAGGAGGAATCAATCGTTACCAATTTCAAAAAGAAAAAACATAGCTAGGAGGAATCAAATTATCAGAAAATAGACAGGATAGATGGAGAGCTGTTCCAACAAGCATTTGGTGAACAATGTGGGCAACTCTTTGCAGAAGATCAAGTTTGAATTGTCTTTTGATTTTTTGTTTTTGGTATAAACAGACCTACTTAGAAGAGTTTGTCGATATTTTTGATGTTCTGAGTTGCATTTAGGATCGCAGATTAGCTTGAATACCTGAAGCGAATTGGCAAACATGTTATTTTTTTTTAATTGGGGGTAGGGGAAGGGAAAATGGGGAAGGTGATTACGGCGGGGGGGGGGGGGTATCGAACCCTCACCAACACGGTAAAAGTTTAGGTAGCCAACCAACTAATTATGATTGACAGAACCTATTGGTGAAGGTACACACATGACTTAGCACCTGCATCAAAGAACCAATTAAGCGAGGTGAACCACATCCTGGGCTTCAGAGTTTCAGCGCCCTATAAGTTATCCTTTAGCAACAATGCTTTGACTATGTATTGTTGTTTGAGCTTAGAGTTAATTTTCTTGCATTATGTATGTTTTTCAAATTTTACTCATTTGTGCCTTTACTTCGTTGCTCCTTTCTTGTCTACCCTCTCTCCTCTCTCTTACCCTCTCTCCTTACCCTCTCTCCATCTCTCCATCTCTAGCGCACCGACCCCCGGTCCCCGGCGCCGTCGCTGACCTTCGGCGCCGAACCGATCCGGCCGCCGGCTCCGACCTCCGGTCCCCGGCGCTGACCGACCGCCGGC